>NC_053025.1:85003124-85145370 GCF_003073215.2 Triticum urartu | reverse complement strand
AACTGTCGAATGTCTTCACTGCGTCCTTGTCAGCAGAAGATATAGAGACAACCATAAAGTCTGTTTTCAATGCTCATTCCTCCACGTAACATCCGGAGAAGCAGGAACGACCACCCGACAATCCAGGTGTGCGTGGGACGTGGAACAAACCCCAAACTTCCGCAAAATGGCCACGCGTTCCTCAGATGCGAATCGCCAGGGGCACCTGTGTAATAGCACAGTGCCGCCCTTGTGCCTATAAATACACACTCACAGCGGTAACTATCTCTTCTTCCACCCTCGCACGAACCCTAGCGCCACCGCTAGCTCTCGACGACGCCGGCGACGAAGCGCTTCGCTGCCGCAACCTCTCCGACGCCGTCTTCATGCCGACCGCGGACATCGTCCTCTCCGCCGTCGCCGTAGGTCTCCTCCGTCGCCAAGTTAGGGCACAGACGAGTGAACTGCTCGGCCTCATCTCTCGCTCCGTCTAGCAGTTCTCAGTGTGGTAAATAAAACTCCCTTTTTACAGCACCGTTGATCCTATTGATCTGTCACTTTCTACCACAAGCAGTTTCTGTTCACACAAACTAGATCTCCCTCAAACTGCATCTCATAACATGCCTAGTATATTCACTTGTGCTTCACAAAGTAGTTAGATTCCTCACTTGTACTGATCTGTGGATTCGTACAAATCTGGAACCAACTTCTTATCTATGAGTAAATGTCTTCGCACGATGAGGTCAATGTCTTCTAAACTGATTTATCTTCAAAATCTTCTGAGAATGCATATGAGCTCTTCCCCTTCCCTCGCACCTTAATGCTGTCACAGGTACATGTCCGTGGGAGAATCCTTTGGTTCTCATAGTCTGCATTCATTTGCAGAATTCTTACAGCATCACATAAATTCTCCTGAAGCCAGTTCCTGTTGGTCCAGCAAGAGAAAGCCTTTGATGCCTTTGAACGTCTTGAAGCCTTTCAAGTTTAAGTTTATGGCTTCAGAGAAAGCAGCAAGGAAGGGGGGCAGACAACGTCGTGGCGGAACATCCAAAGATCTGCCTGATGAACTCGCAGAAATGTATAAGACAGATCCTGAAGAGGATTATGGTCAGCGCAAGACCCGAATCCAATGGATTCGACGCTATTGGGCAGAACAATGGTTCAAGTACCGCTTCACAACCCAAGAGTATGCTGAGAAAAGCGCCATCAAAAGATCATGGGGAGACATCCTATACAAGAATCTCCAACCCAAGTCCAGAGATGAAGCTATTGCCCAAAGCTTCTATCCATGCATGGTCCGTGGGCCACAGCCTGATGATGCACATCCGTCGTCACTACTCTGGTGTCGTGACGACAATCTGTTCAAGTGCAACTTCCAGTTTGCCCAAAACTCAGCGAAGCAGAACAAGAAGAAATTTGGGTTAGACTTCAACCCTGGTCCCTCAGCACCAAGGGCAGATGGCACACGAGAAGCAGAACCCAATGTTATCGGTCCGTATGCCAACCTTGAAGGCCTCATCACCTACATCTTGGTTCAAGGGACTGCAGTGAATGAGCCTGCAGCTGACACTGAGTCTGATGAAGCGCCTGCAGTGCCTGCAGTGCCGAAGCCAAAGCAGTTGAAGAAGCCAAAAGCTTCAAAGCCGCCCCCTTCACCAAAAATCTCAAAGGCGAAGCCATTGGCGACGCACCTCCTGAAGACAGCGTGCAGTCTGAAGACTTATCATGCGTCTCAAGGCACCAGAAGGCCAAGATGCCTCTGTCTCACACTGGCAAAGATCTCACAGCTGCTGCCATCCTGCGCAGTGAAGCCATTGATCTGTCAAGTGATGAAGATCTGGCAGATGACGCTCTTGAGAAGCTCATCAAGAGCAAAGAAGAAGCACAAATCTTCAATAATCTGCCTCTCTTTGATGTCGCCATCATCCACAGCTTCATTGACGAGTGGTTTGACACGCCAAACATCAGCTTTGAAGATCTGCAGCTACCTATTGGCCTCAGTGTCGCCTTCCAAGGCGCCATTACTTCAGAACTTGCTATTGCCCATCGCATAGTTGAACTGAAGCAGAAAATTGACTATGAAAAGGCTCAGTTCAAGAAGCATATGGCCAAGCTCAATGTGCAAGAAGTGAAGAACTTCAAGACAATGATGCACGAGCTCAAGGAATCCTTTGTGAAGAAGCATGCAGAAGCTCAGGGCTCGCGTGAGCTCATGAAGGCTCTGGCTGACAGATGTGTACAAGCCTATAATGAGGCTGAGAAGTGCAAGGCACTTGGGCGTCCTGGCATCGACCCCAGGATGGCCGCAAAGAAGAAGAAGAAGCCTGCTACGGCTGAATCTGATGCACCAAGGCAAGAGACAGTTCCAATTGTCTTCCCAACAAGAATGACTGGCTCGAAGCCAAAGAGCCTGTCAACAGCTTCAGAGCTCAAGAAGACAAGAACTGCTGAGGCTGAAGCTAGGAAGAGGAAAAGCTCTGAAGCCTCTCCTATCTTCCCCAGCAAGAAAAAGAGAAAGACCAAGAAATCTCGGGCTGCTCCCACAGAGCCCTTGATAGTTGAACCCATTTCTATGGTTCACCCTGACGCGGAACGTCAACTGACAGTTCATGAGCCTGCTTCCACAGAGGCTCCTGAAGCTGAAGACATTCCAGTAGCTGACCCCATCACTGCTGAAGACATTGGTCATCGTGACAATGTAGAAGATGATGCAGCCCTTCCTGAGTTAGAACACAGCGAACTCATCAGCATTGGTCGTCCACTGACGCCAATTGCACAGGATGCTTCATGGGCGGATCGCCCTCAAGAGGAAGAAGACTATGAGGCCCAGCCCACTCCAACCCCACAGGCGTCGTTTGTGTTCCGCAGGCTTCGCAAAGGTCCAAGGCCTCAAGTCTATGCTGAAGACATTCCGGCTGCATCAGCCGCAGAAGAAGCACCACAAGAGCCCACTCCTCTGCTCCACCAAGAAGTAGTTCTCCAGGAGAACGTGCTTGTGACCGACCCTCCAGCTAGTCAAGCGGAGGATGAAAATCTTGAGGCTGCCACAACCAACAACGAAGCTAATGTGGAGCCCTCCCCAGCCAAAGCTTCAGAAGACAGCGAAGCCACTGAACCCACAACTTTTGTTCCTGAGTCTGCTGCAGGTCCCTAATTCAACTATCATGTTGAGCACAGGCCTCAGGTCCAGAAGCCAATCCCCAGACTACCAAGGTTTCCAGGTCCTACATCAGCACCTGGCTCCTTCAACATCAATGGCTTCAGGGCAGACAACACGTTCTTCGATAGCTCCAAGAACCCCTACTCAAGGGAAAGGATATCATCTGATCGGTTCTGGAGCTATCCTCAGCGAAGCTACTACTCGTGCATTCTTTACAACCAAGGTCGCATCTTCCCACACAAGCGCCTTGATGTTGAAGCTATAGCTGGTCTGCCCTGTCTAGAAGAAGCGTTGGACTGCTTCAAGCAAGTGGGTCTGCTGCAGTTTGTCACTGATGAAGAGCATTGGAATGAAGAGCTGCTGCTACAATTCTATGCCACCCTTCACATCAAAGGATACAACAGAGATCCGAAGACTTGGATCCTGGAGTGGATGACTGGCAACGTCCATCATGAAGCCAATGCATTTGACATCATTGAGCTCACTAGCTTGCCCACTCCAGGCGATCTTTTTGAGCAAGGCTGTCAACTGCATGCTGAAGCTATTGAGAGCATCTTTCAGCGGCCAGAACCTAATATGAGCCAAATGCTCAGCATGATGAAGCCATTGCCCCCAGATGCTGCGTATCCCACAGAGTTCTTCGTTGAAGACCTTGAGTACCTGCCCAGAACCATCTATCACATCATCAGGCGGACTCTCTGGCCTATCAAAGGGCACTCTCCAAATGCCAAGCTTCAGGGTGCTATGAAGACTTTGGTCTTCTATATACTTCATGGCAAATGCTTCAATGCACAGGATTTCTTCATACGCCAACTTGCTGCATCAGGCATGGATCTGTTTGGTTTGAAATTCTACGCCCCTTGGGTCATGCGGCTGATCAAGCTACACTCCGCCATCAAGTATCAGCCCTCAGCCCGCAACCATCGGATCTTCTTGCCTGACGTGGACATGTCTACTGAAGCCATATACTCTGAGCCTGCCAAGCAACCCCTAAGTCTTCAGAATGCAGAACATCAGAGTTTTACTCAAAATGTTGAAGGCGTTGAAGCAGTTTCTCGGGTGTATCCCTTGGCTGGCACTACACGTGCACCACACCCTGCTTCAACTGAAGCCACTGATAGTGCCACTGCTTCAAGACCCAAGAAGCGCACTCGTGTTCTCAACGACCGAGAGCTTCTTGTGGCCCTTAATCAGAAACAAGATAGGCATCATGACTGGCTGAAGCGTCAGATGAAAAGCCTCTTGGTGGATGTTAATCGCACTCGAAATCTTGCCACCAAGAACGCTTTCGTTGCCCATGAAACCTGTCGCCGCACATGGAAAGGGCTAACAATGATGCTTTCTGAAGCTGATCTTCAAGAGGATGGCTTCACTGAGAAATTCAAATTTGACTCCACACCTCCTCGAAGAGCTGTGCTGCTGGGAACTCCATCACTTGAAGACTCTGAGTTCTCTTCCTCTGCTGCCACAGTCACTGCCAGAATCATTGAGGAAGAAGACGATGCTACTTCACCGCCATATTCTTCAGCACCTCCGAGCTCTTCTGCACCGCCAAAAAACACCAACAACCCTGCTACTTCACCTACTCCTCATGGGAACGAGTAGAGGCTCTATGTCTTCAAACCTTTTTGGTCATTACTGACAAAAGGGGGAGAAGCATATGAGCTTGATAGTCTTCAAGCGGGTTCATATGGGCGGGTGCCTTATATTTTGCTTCATGCTTACAACTCTCATTTTTGCTACATTTGGTTCTTATGAGTTGTAACACTTAAACCAGATGGTCGTCTGCTACTTGTTTGCCACCTTGTTTTGCGAAGATAAATTCCGCATGTGCGACGATAAATTCCGCACTTATCTCATTCTGCAGACGTCCATTTTCCATTATGCATGTCATTATCTTCATATACTTTCACATGCATAGTGGATTGTCATCACAAGCTGAAGTGGATCTCCACAAGTACAACCTGCCATGTGCATTTGCATTCCAAAAGCAAATTAACTTATATGCACATCTTCAGGGGGAGCCCTTGCAACTTATGAAGACAATTCCTTATCCTTTACAATTTCACAGATTATATTCCCCGTTGAAAACTTCAACTAGTTTGTCATCAATCACCAAAAAGGGGGAGATTGTAAGTGCATCTAGTGCCACCCCTAGATGGTTTTGGAGTATTGACGACAAACCTAGTTGAGGGACTAATGTGTTTGTGAGAATTGCAGGATAACACAGGTAGAAGTCCCTCATTGATTCGGTTTTACTACCAGAGATGACCCCTAAAAATGTATGAAGACACTGAAGTCAAAGGTAGTATATGAAGATATTCACATTGAAGACTATGACAAGAGAAGACACGATATGAAGCCTATGGAGCTCGAAGACTTAGATCTTTCGTAGTTCTTTTTCTTTTGTGTTGAGTCATAGGAACCACCGTACTGTTAAGTGGGGTCTAAGAGAACCAGTCAGAATGACTGAAGTGATGCCTAAACCAAAAACCTATGTCTTCAAGTGAAGACAATTAGAGCGAATCTTGTCCAGAGCAGGACAAGTCAGCTTTGATTGTAGCCCAAGTAAAGTTGCCATGTGAGTTTGAAATCTGACCGTTGGGACACGTGTCAGTTCCTTAGTGACCCAGGGTCATTTCGGACAAACCAGGTCGGGTTGCCAAGTGGCTATAAATAGCCCAACCCCTACAACCATAAACGGTTGGCTGCTCAGATTGAGAGTACGGCTTTTGTCGTTTGAGAGCAACCCACCTCGAAGCCTTTGAGAGAGAATTCCTTGCGAGGATAAAGCCCTAACCACCAGAGCCAGAGAGAATTGGGCATCACTTAAGTCTTCTTGTCTGTGTGATCTGAAGACTTATTACACTTGAGGACTATGCATCCTCTAGACGGTTAGGCGTCGCGTTCAGAGCATCCAAGAGACATTGTGGATTGCCAGTGAACGAAGTCTGTGAAGGTTTGGGAGTCTATCTTGAAGACTTACCAGAGTGATTGGGCGAGGACTATGTGACCTTAGCTCAAGGAGAATACGGTGAGGACTTGGTGTCCTGAGCTGCGTGTTCAGGACTGGGTGTCCGGGACTGTGTGTCCTAAGGTTTAAATACCTAGCCGCTCCAACCAGACGTACAGTTGTCACAGCAACTGGAACTGGTCCAACACATCATTGTCTTCAACGAGTCACTGGTTTCATCTTCACTTCCTTTTACTTACTGATTACTCATTGTGAAGTCATTGCATGTCTGTTCTATCTTTTGTCTTCACAACGTGAGTGTATGATCTGTTTGGCTTCATAACATCTTCCTACCTGATCCTTATTACACTGCAGCTATTTGTCACTGTGCTTTCACTCTGTTGATACTTGACCATGGCTTGCCTAGTGTAGTCTACCTTCCGCTGCATAGTAATAGGCATATCTCTGCTGTTTGTCTTCATAACTTCCACGTTTTGAAGACTTTCATAAATATCGCCTATTCACCCCCCTCTAGTCGATATAACGCACTTTCAGAACCCAGCAGCTACACCTTCGCACGCAAGGAAGTGCGTCCGGGCAAAAAAACAATTCGCCCCCTGACTGTTGGGACCCACCAGCTACATCTTCGCAGGCAAGGAAGTACTTGACAGTCGGGACCCACCTGGTCGAAGCGTACGTAGCGTTGTCATTCTGGTCGCGAACGTGTACGTACATACTGGTCGATGTAGAGGCGCGCACGTGTCATAGTAGAGGCGCGCATGTGTCGTACTAGAGGCGCGCACGTAGCATGTACACGTACGTACAGCGGCCATGGTGCAAGAAAGAAAATACTGCCACGTATGTGTACATATGGGCAAGGTCTCGAACGCCTACTCGCGCATACGTACGGACAGGGCTCATGTACATGGCTGGGTCGAAACGGAGAAACAACGTCGTCGTGTTCATGGGGAGGCAACAGAATGCGTCGTATTCATGGGGAGGCAACGGAATGCGTGTCGTGTTCATGGGGAGGCAACGGAATGCGTCGTGTTCATCGGGAGGCAACAAAATGCGTCGTGTTCATCGGGAGGCAACGGAACTCGTGGGAGCCAACCGGCTGGGTCGAAACAGAATGCGTGGTCGTGTTCATCGGGAGGGCTTGGACGGAACAGGCGATGGAAACGAGGCCCGGCGTACCGCAGAACGGAGGAAACGGACCTCCTATGGTCGAAACGGGGGTCCTGTTGATCAGGAGGGGTGTGGCGTACTGCAAAACGGAGGAAACAGACCTCCTACGGTCGAAACAGGGGTCCTGTTGATCGGGAGGGGTGTGGCGTACAGCAAAACGGATGAAACGGACCTCCTACGGTCAAAACGGGGGTCCTGTTCATCAGGAGGGGTGTGGCGTACCGCAAAACGGGAATCCAGGGATACTGTTCATCTCCACCGTCGACCTCCTCCAGCCTCCACGGGATCCTGTTCATCTAGCCTCCACTGCGCGCTACTCCACCGGCTACTGTTCAACCACCCCTCCACCGTATACTGTTTACCTAGCCCTCCACACCACGGGGTCCTGTTCAACCACCCCTCCACCATCTACTGTTCATCTAGCCTTCCACACCACGGGGTCCTGTTCATCCAGAGGCAACGCCACCGCTCACTGTTCATCCAACCCCCCCCCTGCACAACGCTCACTGTTCATCCAATTGATCGGCTTCAATTAGCAGCAGTAGCGAAGGAATCGCTCGATCAAGTTCAGTTAACAGCCATCGATTGATCGCTCGGGTTCAGTAACGCGTAGCCTGCAGTGCAATCGCTCGGGTTCAGTTAGAGCCACAACGCCTCGCACACACGCGCGTACGTGTACGAGAGAAACGCGCATCGCTCGGCCCCGACCTCCCACCGTAACCGGGAACTCCCCAAAATTTTCCTCGCCCTCGCTTCTACCATGGTTTTTTCCGTCATGGACGGCCCAAAGAATGTCATGCAGCTGCGTCTCCGGCCCGCCCAGGACGAAAAGCCCATTTTCTGTCATGATTTTTTGTCATAGAAGTAGGAGCCCGCCACATCTATGATGATACCGGGTTTTGTCACAAATATTGTCATAGAAGTGCCATATGTCCTACCGACTAGGCCCAGAGATACTTCTCCGTCACACGGAGCAACAAATCCCAGTCTCGATTCGTACCAACCCAACAGACACTTTCGGAGATACCCGTAGTGCACCTTTATAGCCACCCAGTTACGTTGTGACGTTTGCACACCCAAAGCATCCCTACGGTATCCGGGAGTTGCACAGTCTCATGGTCTAAGGAAATGATACTTGACATTAGAAAAGCTTTAGCAGACGAACTACACGATCTTGTGCTATGCTTAGGATTGGGTCTTGTTCATCACATCATTCTCCTAATGATGTGATCCCGTTATCAATGACATCCAATGTCCATGGTCAGGAAACCGTAACCATCTATTTGATCAGACGAGCTAGTCAACTAGAGGCTTACTAGGACATGTTGTGGTCTATGTATTAAAAATCGAGGTTTCTGATTCGAATACGATCAATAAACCATTCCAAAGGGGTTAAGCTAGGATTCGAATATGATCATGTAGCCCCCAGTGGCTTTGGCGTTGCGCCGATCAAGAGGGTACCGACAGCTATGTTCTCTTTGGTTTGAATACGACCTATGTTTGAACAGGAAGCCCCCAAATGATCTTGAGAGGTTTTTAACGACCCTGATTCGAATACGATCCAAGTCGGACCCAAAAGGGGTTAAGTTATGATTTGGATACAATCAAGAAGCCCCCTAGTGAGTTTGGCTTTGCGCCGATCAAAAGGGTTACGACAGCTATGTTCTCTTTGGTTCGAATACGACCTATGTTTGAACAGGAAGCCCCCAAATGACCTGTAACTTTGGCTATGAGCCAGATCAAAGGGTAATCATAGCTTAGCTCAATAAGCCGGAAGCCCCCAAGTGATATATTTCCGAGTTGTGCTCGTCGGGTGCCTATGTTTGAGTTGTGCTGTGCAACAAACTCTCTTTGGTCCCTGTAATTTTTTCTGAAAACTCGAACTTGCGAGAGATTAATTCTTTTTGAACCGGAAATTCTTAAACCGGATATTGAGAGCTTCAAAGTTTTGTAAGAGACAAATTTACCTTGAGCCGGATGTTTGAACCGGATTTGAGAGCTTCAAAGTTTTGCGGGAGAGAGATGTCTCTTGAACCGGATTTTAAACCGGAATATTTATTTTGAACTGGCAATTCTCTGACAGCCTTTGTATTTTCATCAATATGGCGGTAGCCTCCGGAACCGGGTTATCATTCCCTCCAATGACCCGGAGTTCCCGAGTCATGTTATTGTAGCCCCCCGAGTCTCAAGACGACTCGAGGAGTTGGCTTGAGATTCTCCATATTAACCGTGATATAAACCGGCATGGGTTATCTATTAGCTCAGTGATATAATAATCCCTTTTTGCAGTAGACAATTTGTCCTGCATTGGAAAACTTGCAAGCCAGAGTAATTGCTCTTTTTTTTAAAAACAATATATAATATACAAAATATAATGGATGGATTTCACCTGATACGTTAGGCCAGAAAATATCCACCGCGGAGTTGATGATCACCACGGTGAAGCTGAAATCAATCATGAGCAAGTCGGCCATGCGAGCAGACAGATGAATCGGCCACGACGTTGTAAGCCGGTGTGGACGGGGAGAGTCAGCAGCAGCGTGTAAGCCGGCGCGGACGGGAGTTATCCGCGTGTGCTGATGTAGTAGAGGCCGCGACTTGCGTACATATCCGTCGAACAGCACGGTACGGACAAGCTTAGTGCAAAAATAACTTGGTGTACGCCCTTTGCGACACCTTTGTAATAACTAATGATCCTGCGAAGAAATACCACATATCAAAGTAATTGTTCTCAAACAAAGTATGTGCTGATAAAATGCATAGGAGGGATAACACCTGATTCGCCCGGACAACAAATGAGTCGACCGTGGCATTGTACGCCGATGCGGACAGGGAGAGATGGCACCAGCGTTGTAAGTCGGCATGGACGGGCGAGTCCGCCGTATGTTGATGTAAACCGGACTACGGGGGACGGTTGCCTGTGCTCGCTTATTGGGCAATTCGCGCGGTCCTGACGAGTTGACGCAGATTAGACCGCGGGAACGGTGACTTGCACGCATGTCTGTTGAGCTGCGTGACATGAACGAATGCTAGCGCATTGATACGTCTCCAGCGTATCTATAATTTTTGATTGCTCCATGCTATATTATCTACTATTTTGGGCAATGTTGGGCTTTATTATCCACTTTTATATTACTTTTGGGACTAACCTATTAACCGGAGGCCCAGCCCAGATTTGCTGTTTTATGCCTATTTCAGTGTTTTGAAGAAAAGGAATTTCAGACGGAGTCGAAACGGAACGAAATCAACTGGAGAAGTTAATTTTGGAAGGAAACACACCTGATGGACTTGTACCCCACGTCAAGGAAGGAACGAGGTGCTCATGAGGGTGGGGGGCGCGCCCCCTGTCTCGTGGGGCCCCCATGGCTCCTCCGACGTCCTCCCTGCACCCATATATATCCACGTACCCTAAAACTTCTAGAACGCAACATAGATCGGGAGTTCCGCCGCCAGAAGCCTCCGTAGCCACCGAAAACCAATCTAGACCCGTTCCGGCACCCTGCCGGAGGGGGCAATCCCTCTCCGGTGGCCATCTTCATCATCCCGATGCTCTCCATGACGAGGAGGGAGTAGTTCTTCCTCGGGGCTGAGGGTATGTACCAGTAGCTATGTGTTTGATCTCTCTCTCTCTCTCTCGTGTTCTTGATTTGGCACGATCTTGATGTATCGCGAGCTTTGCTATTATAGTTGGATCTTATGTTTCTCCTCCCCCTCTACTCTCTTGTAATGGATTGAGTTTTCCCCTTGAAGTAATCTTATCAGATTGAGTCTTTAAAGACTTGAGAACACTTGATGTATGTCTTGCCGTGGATATCTGTGGTGACAATGGGATACCGCGTGCCACTTGATGTATGTTTTGGTGACCAACTTGCGGGTTCATGAACCTATGCATAGGGGTTGGCACACGTTTTCATCGTGATTCTCCGGTAGAACTTTGGGGCACTCTTTGAGGTCCTTTGTGTTGGTTGAATAGATGAATCTGAGATTGTGTGATGCATATCGTATAATCATACCCACGGATACTTGAGGTGACATTTGAGTATCTAGGTGACATTAGGGTTTTGATTGATTTGTGTCTTAAGGTGTTATTCTAGTACGAACTCCAGGGCTGTTTGTGACACTTATAGGAATAGCCCAACGGATTGATTGGAAAGAATAACTTTGAGGTGGTTTCGTACCCTACCATAATCTCCTCGTTCGTTCTCCGCTATTAGTGACTTTGGAGTGACTCTTTGTTGCATGTTGAGGGATAGTTATGTTGATCCAATTATGTTAGTATTGTTGAGGGAACTTACACTAGCGAAAGTATGAACCCTAGGCCTTGTTTACCGTCATTGCAATACCATTTACGCTTACTTTTATCACTTGCTACCTTGCTATTTTTATTATTTCAGATTACAAAAAGTATTATCTACCATCCATATACCACTTGTTTCACCATCTCTTCGCCGAACTAGTGCACCTATACAATTTACCATTGTATTGGGTGTGTTGGGGACACAAGAGACTCTTTGTTATTTGGTTGCAGGGTTGCTTGAGAGAGACCATCTTCATCCTACGCCTCCTACGGATTGATAAACCTTAGGTCATCCACTTGAGGGAAATTTGCTACTGTCCTACAAACCTCTGCACTTGGAGGCCCAACAACGTCTAAAAGAAGAAGGTTGTGTAGTAGACATCAAGCTCTTTTCTGGCGCCGTTGCCGGGGAGGTGAGTGCTTGAAGGTATATCTTTAGATCTTTCAATCGAGTCTTTTAGTTTCTTGTTTTATCACTAGTTTAGTTTATAAAAGAAAATTACAAAAATGGAATTAAGTTTGTCTCATATGCTTCACCTTTTTAATATCTTTCGTGAGTATGATGGAAAGGAAAATTGTACTCAAGTGCTAGAAGAAGAAATCTATAAAAAATTTGGCACTAAATATTTGAATGATGAGCATGATTGCAATGTTGTTAGTACGAATTCCTTGAATATCTATGATGCTAATGATATGCAAAGCCACAAGCTTGGGGAAGCTATATTTGATAAAGATGATATTTTTTGTCCCCCAAGTTTTGATGAGCAAATTTATTATGATGAAAGCATGCCTCCTATTTATGATGATTATATTGATGAAATTGGAATTGGAGAGGTCATGACTTTATTTTGTGTTGAATCCACTATTTCGTAAGAGGTTCCAATTGATTATGAGAACAAAGTTGCTATCTATGATGATTATTGTGATGACTTGTATGCTATAAAGAATAATGATATCCATGAAACTTGTCATCATGATTTTACTTTTCAATTGGATTATGCCTCACATGATAATTATTTTGTTGAGTTTGCTCCCACTATTATTCATGAGAAGAATTTTGCTAATGTGGAGAGTAATAAATTTTCTATGCTTATAGATCATGAAAAGAATGCTTTAGGTGCTGGTTATATTGTTGAATTCATTCATGATGCTACTGAAAATTATTATGAGGGAGGAATATATTCTTGTAGAAATTGCAATAATATCAAGTTTCCTCTCTATGTGCTTAAAATTTTGAAGTTATGCTTGTTTTACCTTCGTATGCAAGTTGATTCTTGTTCCAACAAGTTGTTTTCTCACAAAATCCCTATGCATAGGAAGAGAGTTAGACTTAAATGTGCTAGTCATATTCTTCATGATGCTCTCTTTATGTTTCAATTCTTATCCTTTATGTGAGCATCGTTGAAATCATCATGCCTAGCTAGGGGCGTTAAACGATAGCGCTTGTTGGGAGGCAACCCAATTTTATTTTTGTTCCTGTTTAGTAATAAATAATTCATCTAGACTCTGTTTAGATGTGGTTTTATGCTTTTAATTAGTGTTTGTGCCAAGTAGAACCTTTGGGAAGACTTGGGGAAAGTCTTGTTGATCATTGTGTCAAAAACAGAAACTTTAGCGTTCACGAGAATTGCTGCCATTTTTATTTGGAGAGTGCTATTTAGTTAATCTTTTTGCAGATGATTAATAGACAAATTACTCAGGTCCAGAAATTTATTTGAGAATTTTATGAGTTCCAGAAGTATACGTTTGATCCAGATTACTACAGAATGTTCTGTTTTTGACAGATTCTGTTTTTCATGTGTTGTTTACTTATTTTGATGAATCTATGGCTAGTAAAATAGTTTATAAACCATAGAGAAGTTGGAATACAGTAGGTTTAACACCAATATAAATAAAGAATGAGTTCATTACAGTACCTTGATGTGGTGATTTATTTTCTTGTACTAATGGAGCTTACGAGTTTTCTGTTAAGTTTTGTGTTGCGAAGTTTTCAAGTTTTGGGTAAGGATTCGATGGACTATGGAATAATGAGTGGCAAGAGCCTAAGCTTGGGGATGCCCGAGGCACCCCAAGATAATATTCAAGGATAGCCAAATATCCATGCATTGAGAGTCTACGTGCCTAATCCATATATCAGGTGGTAGCACTACTAGCTCATGGCAACGTCTTTTTTTCTTTTCCTTGGGCCCAGAGCCCTTTCCCATGGGGGAATCTTTGCTACAGATTGATTTCTCCCTTTTTACGCTAGTCCAATCCAGACCATTTTTATTCCGATAACGAGTAGTACACCAACCAATCAAATATCCTGTAATTTGCGGCGGCTATCCGGATCAGCGATCCAATGGAAAACCAAAACTCCCGTGGATCTTTAGACAGCTCAATCACGCTTAATTTTACAGCAGCGCACCAGAACCAATCTGCCTTACGGGTCATGTGCGGCGGCGCACGGATCCAAAATCTCTTGATCGCGATCTTCTACCTGAGACTTGTCCAGTGCCGGGTTAACCTGCCCGATTCTTCCGCGCCATTTCTTCTTCATCCGGCTAATCACGGTCTTCTCGATCCTTGAGAGAAATCCCTCCAAGAACTCAACACCACCGTGCGCAGGCCCCACGGTGGGCGCCAACTATCGTGGAATTGTCACGGCAGATGTCCTTAGTGTCAGGACTTAGTCGCGAGGCCAACGCATCTATGTGGTAGCTTGAGAGGGGTTGAAGCGGAATCGAGAGACGCAACACAAGACAAGGGTTTAGACAGCTTTGGGCCCCGGGAAACATCATCCGGTAATAACCCTACATGCTGTTTGTGGCCAGGTCTCATTATGATCATGAGGGAGTCGCCGGTAGGCCGGCTCTTTGTGTCTAGCCCTAAAGATTATTATTTTTCTCCCTCTTTGGGGAGCCCTGCCCCTCCTTATATATGTTGAAGGGGCGGGTTACATGTGGAGTTGTCGGTGTCAAAACCGGCGGATCTCGGGTAGGGGGTCCCGAACTGTGCGTCTAAGGCGGATGGTAACAGGAGGCAGGGAACATGATGTTTTACCCAGGTTCGGGCCCTCTTGATGGAGGTAAAACCCTACGTCCTGCTTGATTTATTCTTGATGATATGAGTATTACAAGAGTTGATCTACCACGAGATCGGAGAGGCTAAACCCTAGAAGGTAGCCTATGGTATGATTGTATCTTGTCCTACGGACTAAAACCCTCCGGTTTATATAGACACCGGAAAGGGCTAGGGTTACACAAGGTTGGTTACAAAGGAGGAGATATACATATCCGTATTGCCTAGCTTGCCTTCCACGCCAAGTAGAGTCCCATCCGGACATGAGACGAAGTCTTCAATCTTGTATCTTCATAGTCTAACAGTCTGGCCAAAGAATATAGTCCGGCTGTCCGGAGACCCCCTAATCCAGGACTCCCTCAGTAGCCCCTGAACCAGGCTTCAATGACGATGAGTCCGGCGCGCAGTATTGTCTTCGGCATTGCAAGGCGGGTTCCTCCTCCGAATACACCACAGAAGAATTTGAATACAAGGATAGTGTCCGAACCTGCAAAATAAGTTCCACATACCACCGTAGAGAGGATAATATTTCCACAAATCTAATTTGCTGACTTGTTTTGGCAACACGACATTATGCCATGGCCCGGTGATTATTCAAACCGTTTCCTTTAACTAGCCCCGCACATAACGCGAGGCAGTTTTTTGACACGTCTCGTCAAAGAAGAGACCGTGTCCCCCTTATTACGGGATTCTCATCAATACGGGCGTGGGTAACCCAACCGCGTCATTGATTACGGCGCTTGGGGGATAAGCGAGTTTTACCAAGCTAGTGGGGACGCATAGTTTCGTCTGCCCATATAAAGGGATAAGGATTCACCTTTTCATCCATGCCTTCTTCCTCATTCGCTCATCCATTTTCGCACACTCGAGCTCCAGCGCCCAAGTCCGCACTTCCCACCTCAACCCTCTCCAACCATGTCCGGAGCGGGAGGCAGGTGGATGGTCTCCTCCGTCACGGAGGGACACATCAAGAAGCTGAGGAGAGCCGGATACCTGCCCGACGACATCGCGCACCGGCTCCCAGATGAGGGGCAGCTCATCCCCACCCCCAGGCCCCACGAGAGGGTAGTGTTCCTTACCCATTTCCTCCACGGACTGGGATTCCCTCTCCACCCATTCGTCCTGGGCTCATGTTCTACTACGGCCTGGATTTCCACGATATGCCCCCGAACTTCATCCTCAATATCTCGGCGTTTATCGTCATGTGTGAGGCCTTCCTCCGCATCAAGCCCCACTTCGGCTTATGGCTGAAGACCTTCAATGCCAAGCCGAAGGTAGTGAGCGGCCTCCAGGCAGAGTGCGGAGGCGCCATGTTGTGCAAGATGCCCAATGTCACATGGCTCGAGGGCTCCTTCATGGAGACCATAAAGGGGTGGCAATCGGGGTGGTTCTATATCACCGAGCCGCGTGACCCCGAATGGGCAGCGACCCCCAAGTTCCAATCTGGTATCCCCACGCGGCTCACCTCATGGCAAGAGAAGGGCCTGTCCTGGGGTAGTTCGGGAGAGCTGACCAGACTCCAAACATGTATCCAAAACATGGTGAGCAAGAAGCTCAAACTCGTCAACGTAGTCCAGGTCATGCTCATCCGCCGGATCCTCCCGTGTCAACGACGGGCTTTCAATTTGTGGGAGTTCGACCCGGCCCAACACCAAACTTTGAACAGGCTCTTCGACACAACACACGAGGATGCCTGGAAGGTGCTATTCAAGGGCGCTGAGGTCCCTCCCTCCCCCATCGAGGACCGCGGGCTAAGCGCGAAGCGCCGAGCGCATTCGGTGAGTTCTATACATCCGGTAGGATATTTTATTTCCCCTAGCTTAATTATGTGCGGGGCCTGATCTCCATGCCTTTTATAGGACTGGGTGGAGACGTCGGGGCAGATTACTGTCCGGCCCCTCTGCCCGAGGACACTGCGGACGCTCTCCTTACGGAGATGCTGACTCTGGCCCCTTATAAGGTGCCGGAGAAGACCAAGAAGGCCAAGGGAACCCGAAAGAGTTCCCGATGCCAGGCATTATCAGACTCATCGTCTGGTAACTCTGCGACACACTCCTCCCCCAAAGACGAGGAGGAAGAAGAAGATGCTCCCCCTTCAGTTGGGGGAGACAAGAAAAGGAAGGCCGCCCCAACCGGGGGGGGCCGAAGGGTCCAAGAAGGGAAGGACCCTCCTTCCGGACTACTCCACCACCGCCGCTGAAGGCGAACATGAGTGTTTGCTCAGGGCCAAGCCCCTGGCGAAGTCGTAAGTATCCAGATGCCAGAGTAGTTCATAGCATACCTTTGTCGCACCGCTTCTCCTAACACCGAATTATGATTATGCGGACCGCCACAAGCCCGTATCGATGTATCGTCGGACGGCTCCCTGGGCTCGTCGGATATGGATAGCGATCCACTTCGGACCGCCACCTCCCCTTGCCTTGCGGACAACGCCGAGGTATTGTCTCAAGAGGCACCGGGTTGAGGGGAGACAGTCCCGGAGGCGCCTCAAGGCGACCTTCCAGACTCCGGGAGCAGAGGGAGCAAGGCTCCCGAGGGCTCCGAGTTCGGCCCTCAGCCGAACACCGCGCCGGAACCTCCAATGGTTCCGGACTCAGGCATGCGGCCTCCTTCCAAGAGGGGCAAGACGCCTGTGCCGGTGACCTCTGTCCATCCAGAGGCACCGGACAATCTGCTGGGAGCGCTTCGCAGCGCTTCCATCAACGAAGAGCACCGCACTATTATGAGTGCGGTGATCCAGAAGGTTCAGTCCGCCAAGAGCGGACTGACTGAATCCTGTGCCAGCCTTCTAACAGGCTTTGAGGTAAGTTTTTGAAATATGGGGAAAAATATTACCGCATAGACAGTAGCCCCTGATGCTCTGTTCGGTGTTCACAAAGAAAAGCCGAACAGAGGATCAAACAATATCGAAGGAGTCTAATATAAGTATGTCAATATGCGTATGCAGGCTTCGCTGCTGGCATCTGCCGCACTGACTGCGGAGGTCGCCGCACTGAAGCAGGACCTTAAAGGGTCCAAGGACGAGCTCGGCCTTGCCAAGAGGCAGCTCGAGGAGAACAAAGGTGAGTAGTACCTAGTCTATGGATATGTATAAAAAGAATGCGATTGCAAAATGATAGGATCATCGTAAATTTGCCAGGGGCCAAGACCGAGGTGGCAACCCTGAAGCAAGCGCTATCCGAGGCCGAAAACAAAGCGGCCAAGGAGCGCACCAAGCGGGAAAGGCATGAGGCTCGGGTGGGCGAGGTGCAGCAAGAGCTCCATGCTCTCGTGACGAAGCACGAGGCGTTGGAGCTTGACTTGAAGACGCGAGAGTTTGAGCTTGCCGCGGCCCTCGAGAGCGCAAAGAGTGCCAAGGCCGAAGCCCAAAAGGCCCTCCAGGAGATTGACGCGATGAAGAAAATAGCGGCGGGTAAGGCATTTGAAAGGATCGATATGGTTGACTAGAGGGGGGGGGGTGAATAGGCAACTAACAATTTTTAGCTTTTCTTTAACAATTTAAACTTTGCATCAAAGTAGGTTGTCTAGATATGCAACTAGGTGAGCAACCTATATGATGCAACAAGGATAGGAGCACAAGCAAGCAAGAGATATGACACAAATAAGCTTGCACAAGTAAAGGTACAAGATAACCAAGAGTGGAGACGAGGATGTGTTACCGAAGTTCCTTCCCTTTGAGGGGAAGTACGTCTCCGTTGGAGCGGTGTGGAGGCAAATGCTCCCCAAGAAGCCACTAGGGCCACCTTATTCTCCTCACGCCCTCACACAATGTGAGATGCCGTGATTCCACTATTGATGCCCTTGGAGGCGGCGATCGAACCTTTACAAACAAGGTTGGGGCAATCTCCACAACTCAACTGGAGGCTCCCAACGACACCACGAAGCTTCACCACAATGGACTATGGCTCCGCGGTGACCTCAACCGTCTAGGATGCTCAAACACCCAAGAGTAACAAGATCCGCAAGGGATTAGTGGGGGGAATCAAATTTCTCTTGGTGGAAGTGTGGATCGAGGCCTTCTCAACCACTCCCGAGAAAATCAACAAGTTTGATTGGCTAGGGAGTGAGATCGGGTGAAAATGGAGCTTAGAGCAACAATGGAGCTTAGGGTTGGAAGAGATAAATCAACGGGGAAGAAGGGGACCCCTTATATAGTGGAGGACAAAGATCCAACTGTTATCCACCAACCAGCCCGCGGCCAGCGGTACTACTGCAGGGCCGCGCGGTACTACCGCTTGCTGCCAAGCGGTACTACCGCACGGTCATGCGGTACAACCGTACAAGCCCGTGGTACTGCCGCAACACCAAGAACAGACCTGAAGCACACGAGCTGAGGGCGGTACTTCCGCGAGCGCGGTACTACCACGCTGCCTTGCGGTACTACCGCAAGGCAGGAATCCCTAGCTAAGGGGGAAGGAAACATCCGTGCCTACTTCTGCAAAGAGACGGAAGAAGCAAAAACCTGACACAGTACTACTGCTGAGGGGCGGTACTACTGCCTGACAACATAGCACGGTACTACCGCAGAAGGAAAGCGGTACTACCGTGGTAGGCGCAGATGTAAAAAATTACATCCGCCCCTACTACCGCGAGGGAGCGGTACTAGCCTGGTGGGCAACAGTAGTGCAGCTCCAGGGGAGCGGTACTACCATGGGCACATGCGGTACTACCACGCCGCAGCACGGTACTACTGCTGGTGCCTACGGTACTACCGCTCACCTGGGAGCAGTACTACCGCGAGCCAACACAGCAGTCAGAAACAAGGAGGCGAGAAAGCGGAGGATGCTCCAAGGGAAAGGAGGGGACTAGAAAGAGACGTGTACATGATGATTCCACCCAAACCTTTCCGACGCGGACCCCCTCTTAATAGTATGACTTTCCTACGACTCAAATACACCAAAAAGAAGCGTAGAAAAGACGCCGTCTTCAACAGTCTTCGAGGGGCACCCAACCATCTTGTGCCTAGCGAAGAAATGTCTGGGATACTCAAGGCACACGATTAGTCTGCAAACACGTTGTCATCAATCACCAAAACACCTTAGGGATAAATATGCCCTTACAATCTCCCCCTTTTTGGTGGATTGATGACAATACGGGATTTGCACAAGGGAAATAATATTAAGCAACCGCAACCCCTCCTCTCTAGAATATAGACGGCCCCCCCTAGATGTGTGCCAACTAGATGGGTGCTTTGGACTGCACGGCACACATACTAGGATCAAAGCTCCCCCTATATTATAGAGACAAGGCATATCTAGTAATAGGAAGGCTAACAGTAGACAAGATAGCACAAACATAAGATAACTAAGAAAGATAGAGTGTATATGTCTTACACCATATGTAGGATAAGTCTCGAATGCACAAACCACACAAAAGCAAACGAGGCAAACGAGGTTCAAACGACAAAGCAAACACACCAAGCACAAGCATGACACAATGCAAATCCCTACTCTCTCTCCCTCTTTGGCATCGAGACGCCAAAAAGGCAGAGAGGACACCTACACACACGGGGTGGCTCAGGCAGAGAAGTCATCCCACTACTCCTCGTGCTCCTCGTCAGACTCGGCGGCGGGGACGGTCTCCTCGATGTCCTCCTTAGAACTAGTCCACTTGTACCCCTGCTTCGCCATCCATGCAGCCTCTGGCGTGATGGAATCCTCAGAACCGCCAGAGATCTCCTCTCCAAAGAGCCTCATGACCTTCTTGTCGCGGCGGCGACTCTGCTTGTCTGCCACGTGAGACCTGTACTGCCCCTTCGCCTGCATGCAGAAGAGAGTCTTCATCTCGTCCTTCAGCTTCTTGGCCCACGACGGCTCAGTTGAAGGAGTGGTAGACCTAGCAGCACGGTCCTCAGCAACATTCTCTGCACCAGCCTCCTCCTCACCAACAGCCCTCCTAGCAGTAGAAGCCTCAGCACGGGTAGTAGTGTTGGCCCAGTTGGGCTTGACGCGGAGACTGATGGACTCATGCTGAATCCAGTCTGGAGCAAGGAACTCATCACCAGGGTACATCTTCTCCCAAGCTGTGGAGAGCAACAGAAACAAGTACGGTCCATAGATAGGTACCTTGCGAGTGAACACCACAAACTGAAGCTCACACCACATGATGTGTGAGACATCAAGTGGCTGAGTCTGAGATGAACGTGCCTCTGCACACATGAGCAACATGTCCACTAGATAAGAATGAACCTTGTCCTTGTCGCCAATGCATGGGAACAGAGTGTTGCGGAATATGCGATGCATGATATCCATAAAGAAGTTCAGCACCCAAGTCGACTTGCCATTGGGGAGCACCTTCTCAACAAGGAATGGCTGAAGCAGGTTCTTGTTGGCAGACTCAGAGTTGGCATGTGGGCGAACACCAACGGGTGTGTGAAGCCCGTCATCAGGAATGTGAAGCAGATCCATGAACTCCTTCCATGTAGAAGACAGCTGACGGCCGTTGGTCATCCAGGTCATCCTCCGCTCATCCCCGGGATGAAAGTAAACTGAGGCAAAGAACTGACAGATAAGCTCAGGATCATAGTCAAGGTGAAAGGAGATCACAGGCTCAATAGCAAACTGCTCCACCAAGTCCAGAGCCTCTCCAAAATAGTCACGAAACTTGTCCTTCCGCATGTGATTCATGTCTATCCACTTGACATCCATGAAGGTATTCTGCTTGTTCTTGATCACATCCAGATAGATGAGAGCTTGTTGCTTGGTCCAGAACAACTCGGTGCCTCTGAGGACAGCCCGAGGATTCACATAGGGATTGATCTTCCGGCGTTTGACATACTCATTGACTAAAATCTCATCCATGCCCTTAGCAGGTTCCTTTTGCTTGCTGGCAGTGGTCTTGACATTGCGCTTGGGGGCATTGGAGCCCTCTGGTGCTTCATCCTGGGGATTGCGCAGACGCTTGGAGCCAGTGTCACGACTGGGATTGGAACGGCGAGAGCCACCACCTGAGACACAAAGCGCAAAACACACACGACAAGCAAGAAGGATCAATGCAAAGACCACAACAAAGCAAAAAGAAACATGCAAAGAGCACACAAGATCATTGCCATGAGAGAGATTTGACCCCTACGGTAGTACTGCCAAGTGCCGCGGTACTAAGATTGTAGTACCGCTCTTAGTTGCGTAGTACCGTGTAAGGTCACGGTAGTATCGGGTCTAGGAGCGGTAGTAGGATCTTAGTGCCACAGCTAGCGCGGTAGTACCGCGTCTGATGGGCGATAGTACCGCACGAGCTAGCACGGTAGTACCGCACCTGATGGGCGGTAGTACCGCACATGAGACACGGTAGTACCTCACTGCGTCAGATCCGACAAGTTCAAATATGAGGAAAGCCCGCGAAACCGCAGCGGTACTACAGTTGGACAAATCTACCACAAGACAACATATCAAGTATGATTCCTACGCAACACGACTCTCCTACATCCTACTCTTGCACAGATTTGGCCTAAAATCTCAAGAACAACAAGCATCTCCCCAAAAACCTAGAAACGAGAGAACAACCAAGAAAAAGAGGTATTTGGGGAAAAACCTTGGTCCATGGCAAGAGGAAGTGGTGGGGAACGATCCCACCGGTCGGAATCCGAGGAGAGTGGCTGGAGATGGAGATCCGGCGAGGACCTCCGGCGCCATTCTTGAGCAAGAGAGAGAGACATGGGGAGAGAGACGAGTGAATGGGTATGGGGAGTTGGAACTCCCCTGCCCGAGTCATAACCCCCATGCTCACTCGATGGCGCGGTAGTACCGTGCCTCATCACGGTAGTACCGCTCGGCGGAAGTACCGCACCTGAGCGGTAGTACCGCGCTCTGGCACGGTAGTACTGTGCCTCTCAAAGCGGTAGTACCACGGGAAGCCGCGGTAGTACCGTGGGCTCAAGAAGATGCACGTTTCAAGCACACGAAAAAGAGGTCTTTGCACGAACACTCCGAGGCAACACGACACCACAAGACCACGCAACACACAAAGGCAGAAAGACAAACGACAAAACGAAACAACCACGAGACACCACCTCTCCAAAGAGAGGGCGGTGGCCGTAGCCACCTATGTTTGAGTCAATTGGTATGGCACCGCGAAGAATTATCCTTGGGCCCATGACCAAAACTCGTCTTTGAACCACAAGTACCATCAAACATGGCTAATGTGAAAGACTTGATCAATTTATGCATAATGGGGGGAGGGAGAGTTCATTGAGAGAACAAAACTCCCCCTATGTCCATGCCTACATCTAAACAAGACAACAAGTTGAGTATGGTGGGGTGTGCAAGGGTTCACGCAATATTGCTCGAATCAATGATATTTAGCTCATGCCTTAACTCGCGAAATATTGCTTCATCCAAGGGCTTCGTGAAAATATCTGCAAGGTTATCATGAGTGTTGACATAGTTGAGCTCGATCTCTCCTCGCCTAATGTGATCCCGGATGAAGTGATACCGGATCTCAATATGCTTCGTCTTGAAGTGTTGCACCGGGTTGGGAGAGATCTTGATGGCACTTTCATTGTCACACCAAAGAGGCACTTTGTCACAAATGACACCGTAATCCTTTAAAGTTTGCCTCATCCATAAGAGTTGTGCACAACAACTACCGGCCGCCACATACTCCGCTTCGGTGGATGAGAGAGACACACAACTTTGCTTTTTGGAAGACCAACTTACCAAAGAGCAACCAAGAAATTGGCACCCTCCGGAAGTGGACTTCCTATCCACTTTGTCTCCCGCCCAATCGGAATCTGAATACCCTACAAGCTTGAAGTTTGCTCCTCTTGGGTACCATAAGCCAAAGTTTGGGGTATGAGCCAAATATCGAAAGATTCGTTTGACCGCCACATAGTGACTTTCCTTAGGTGCGGCTTGAAACCGTGCACAAATTCCCACACTCAACATGATATCCGGTCTAGAAGCACAAAGGTAGAGCAAGGAGCCTATCATGGAACGATATACCTTTTGATCCACCACTTTACCATTGGGATCTAAGTCAAGTTGGCACTTGGTGGGCATTGGAGTGGAAGCCGGCTTGACATCACTTAGCTTGAATCTCTTGAGCATGTCTTGAGTGTATTTGGCTTGGTTGATGAATGTTCCTTCTCTTCTTTGCTTCACTTCGAACCCT
Organism: Triticum urartu; assembly: GCF_003073215.2. NCBI lineage: Eukaryota > Viridiplantae > Streptophyta > Magnoliopsida > Poales > Poaceae > Triticum > Triticum urartu. The sequence continues at coordinate 85,121,625 of NC_053025.1, read as the reverse complement.
AGAAAGAACTTCAACTCTCCCATGGAAGACATCTCGAACTTTTAGGTCATGAGAGCGGAAAATTCCTCATTGAAAGCTTTGTTAGGGGAACCAAATATAATATCGTCAACATATAATTGGCACACAAACAACTCCCCTTTGACCTTCTTAGTAAAAAGAGTGGGGTCGATTAGCCCAACTTCAAAACCACGGTCTTGTAACAACTCGGTAAGGTGGTCATACCATGCACGTGGGGCTTGTTTAAGGCCATAGAGTGCCTTATCGAGTTGATACACATGATCGGAAAGTAGGGATCCTTGAACCCGGGGGGTTGCTTGACATAAACCAATTCATTAATGGGACCATTAAGAAAAGCACTTTTCACATCCATTTGTTGTAACTTAAAGTCATGATGAGAAGCATATGCAATCAACATGCGAATGGATTCAAGACGAGCAACGGGAGAAAAGGTTTCACCGTAGTCGATACCCTCGACTTGGGAGTAGCCTTGTGCTACCAAACGAGCCTTGTTGCAAATGATAATCCCATGGGCATCTTGCTTGTTCTTAAATATCAACTTGGTTCCAATGACATTGTGGTTCCCCATCGGTCTTGGCACCAATCTCCACAATTTGTTGCGCTCGAAGTTGTTGAGTTCTTCATGCATGGCATTGAGCCAATCCGGATCTTCGAGCGCCTCATAGACCTTGTGGGGTTCGACACGAGACAAACGCGTGATGCTCACAATAGTTTGCTAATTATCTACGAGTGCTTACCCCCTTTCTTAAGCTTCCAAGCACATTCGTCATGAGATGATCCTTGGTGGAGAGCTTGGAAGCAACCTTGGCGGCACGACGCTCCAATTCCTCCTCGGGGGTGAGACGAGGAGTGGTCACTTGATCATCTTGAGCGTCGTCTTGAGCTTGTTCTTGTTCTTGAACTTGCTCGGAGGAGAGAACTTGACCTTGGGCATCACTTGATGTGTCAACACCGTCTTGAGTATGATCTTGCCCTTGGTCATGTTCTTGAGGATGAGGGCCTTCATGTTGTTCTTGAAGCGTGTGGGCCTTGGGTTGGTGATGGCTCCACTTGAGTGGAGCATTGTCCTTCTCCTTCGGCCACAAGGGGTTCCTCAATGGGTAGGATAAAGCCAACACCCATTCTTCTTATGGCTTGAGGAGAAATTTCATCACCTACATCACAAGTGCCACTTTGCTCCACTTGGGAGCTATTATTCTCATAAAACTCCACATTACACGTCTCCTCAATAAGTCCCGTGGATTTATTGAGGACACGGTAAGCATGAGAGTTTGTAGCATAACCAACAAATATGCCCTCATAAGCTCTAGCCTCAAATTTAGACAACCGAACACCTTTCTTGAGAATGAAACACTTACACCCGAACACCCGAAAGTACTTGAGGTTGGGCTTGTTACCGGTGAGTATCTCATATGGAGTCTTGTTCAAGCCCTTGCGGAGGTAGAGCCGATTGGATGCATGACACACGGTGTTGATGGCTTTAGCCCAAAAGTTGTACGGAGACTTGAACTCCGCCATCATGGTCCTTGCCGCATCCATTAATGTCCAGTTCTTCCTCTCCGCAACACCATTTTGTTGAGGGGTGTAAGGTGCGGAATATTTATGCTTGATCCCCTCATCACTAAGAAACTCATCCAAGGTGTAGTTCTTGAACTCGGTGCTGTTGTCACTTATTATTGTCAAGATCTTTGCATTGTGTTGATGTTGTTCTTCATTTGCAAAGTCAATGACGGTTTGTTGGGTCTTGCTCTTCCTCTTGAAGAAATACACCCAAGTGTATCTTGAGTAGTCATCCACAATCACCAAGCAATACTTCCTACCCCCAAGACTATCAAAGGATGGAGGCCCAAAGAGATCCAAGTGAAGGAGCTCCAAAGGCCTCTTTGAGTAAATGATAGTCGTGGGAGGGTGAGCCTTCTCATGTAGCTTTCCTTCGATACAAGCACTGCAAGCACGATCTTTAGCAAAACTAACATTCGTTAGTCCACGGACATGGTCCCCCTTGAGAAGACTTTGCAAAGATCTCATATTGACATGGGTTAGACGGCGATGCCAAAGCCATTAGGCATGTCGTGGTCTTAGTGGGTCGCTCCGAAAAGTTAATCACATATAGACCGTTCTCGACATGCCCAACAAAGGCTACTTTAAGAGTCTTGCTCCACAAGAGGGCCACGGTATCGATATCAAAGAAAGTGGCAAAGCCCATGATTGCAAGTTGACGAACGGAAAGTAAATTGTATGCAAGGGGCTCAACAAGCATGACCTTCTCGATCGTGAGATCATGAGAGATGACCACCTTGCCAAGTCCCAATACCTTAGAAGATGAGGCGTCACCCCACTCGACATTGGTGGGCATAGATGGAATCTTGTGCACGTCCACCACCAAGTCCTTGCTTCTGGTCATATGATTTGTAGCTCCGCTATCGAGCAACCATGACCCCCCACCGGAAGCAAACACCTACAAGAGATCAATGCTTGGTTTTAGGTACCCATTTTGTAATGGGTCCTTTGATGTTAGTAACAAGGGTCTTTGGAACCCAAATAGACCATTCAATGTATTCATGAGGAGAACCAATGAATTTGGCATAGACATGCCCATCACTAGCATGACATAACATATAAGAAGGATTAAAGTCGCCGGCTTTGATGCGAGGAGTGGCATTGCCCTTTTTGACAATGCCACCCTTCGCATTGTTCTTCTTCTTCTCCTCGGAAGCACTCTCTCCCTCCTTCACAAAGGTTTGCATGAGAGGAGGAGGTCATTTGGTCTTGTCATTCTTCTTCTTGTTCTTGGACTCGGGCACGTACCCAACCCCTTCCTTGGCCACAACTCCCTTTTGGTTGATCAAGAGGTCGTTGAGGTTCTTCTTGCCTTGTATGCAAGTCGCAAGACCTCTCTCAAGTTGCCCCTTTAGCTTAGCATTCTCCTCAACAAGATGCACATGCTCACAACACGGGTTAGTAGCATTTGCATTATCAATTAACATCATACGAGGAAAAGTGGCTTTTTCCTTGGTTAGCTTTACTTGAAGTTGATCATGAGACTCTTTGAGGCTAGCATGAGCACCCTTCAAGACCTTGTGAGCCTTGTCAAGTAGATCAAACTCCTCTTTGAGTCTAGCAAGATCAACCTCAAGTTCGGCCTTCTCGGAGTTTAGCACATGAGAAACAATGAGGACATGATCATAATATTTCTTTAACTTAGCATGATCAATGTTGTGTGACTCCTCAAGAGCCAAATGAAGACCACTCTCTTCCTCAAGAGCATTGGAAAGATCCGAAATCTCATCGGCATAGTCACGACTATGCCCTTCCATCTTAGTGATGGTATCTTCGTGAGCCTCGATCATGTCATTGGCTTCACCAAGTTGTTCCAAGAGAGCAACAAAGTGCTTCTTGGATTTACCCTTAAGTTTGCCCATAAAGGCCTCAAACTCATTTGCCTCCACATTAGCTCCCTCATGTTCATCAATGCTATCCGTCGAAGAAGGATGATTAATGATGGTAGTTTTGATGCTGGGGGTTACCTTGTTGGTGGCTTTAGCCATGAGGCACTTGGCGGTGATGCTCTCATTGGGTGAGTCGAGGAGAGACACCCGGCAACAGAGGCCATGGCAGTCAACTCACCATCTTCATCATCGTCATCATCCTCATTGTACTCTTCTTGTACCACCAATGCCTTGTGAGGAGTCTTCTTGGTGAAGTTGCTCTTGTTGGGGAACGACTTGGCCTTGTCCTTTCGGATGAGCTTGCCACCATTGTCTTCCCTCTTCTCATACGGGCACTCCGCAACAAAATGACTCACATTGGCACAATTGTAGCAAGTCCTTACACGTTGCTTGCTCTTCGTGCCACTTGAGTTGTTTTTGTTAAAGTTTGGCCTCGAGTTTTTCTTGCTCCAAAATTGCCTTGAAGCGAGTGCAATGTGTTCATGATATGCATACTTTGTATCCTCGGGGTTGCTCTCCTCTTCTTCCTCTTCTTCTTCTTCAATGGAGAGCTTGGCCTTCAATGCAAGGTTGGGCTTCTTTGCCCTTTGAGAACGAAGCACCGCATTGTCGGCGGTCTTGTCCAAAATGTTCATGGCCACAAACTCATCCAACACTTCGCTTGAGGTCAAAGTGTGGAAGTCCGGTCTTTGACGAATGACGGAGGACATGGCCTTGTGGTAGGGCATCATCGCCTTGAGGAATTTGCGCTTGATCCAATTGTCATCCGTGTCCTTGCTCCCGTGATCTCGGAGTGAGACCGCGAGTTTGGTTACTCTCCGATAAAGCTCACGAGGTTCTTCATCTTCTTTCATTGCAAACTCATCGGCCTCATCTTGTACCACTTCATAGTTGGAGTGTTGAATGCTTGCGCTTCCCCAGTAGAGAGAGACAACACAAAGCCATGCGTCTTTGGCCAAGGCGAAGGGCCGAAGATGAGGTAGGTCTTCGGGTGGGATTTCATCTTGAATGATGAAGAGAGCATTCTCATTGAATTGATTATCCGCGGCTTCTCGAGGAGTGAAGTTGCTTGGATCATGCGGATAGAAACCTTCTTCAATGATTCTCCAAAGATTAGTGTTCACATGATTTAAATGACGTTTAAAGCGGTAAACCCAAGAATCAAAGTCCTCATTTTTCACAATCTTAGGGGGAGGACCGACATGATTCAAATGAGTGGAAGGAATCGGTCCACCATAAACAAGTGGTGGTTCCAAATGAGCAAACATACCGGTCCCATTCTTACCACTAGAAGAAGGAGCCTTTTCACTACTAGCTTCCCCCTTATCGGAGGTAGCATCCGTCACCTTGTTGGTGGGATTACCCACTTTCAACGGTGCGGTGGATAGTTTAAGCCCTTCAAGGAATTTAGTAAACATGCTTTCAACCTCGGTCGTCATGGAGATTTTCAATGTCTCCAAGGCCACATTGAACTCCTCACGAGAGACCAAGGTTTCCCCATCGCCCGTAGACGAGATCGGATTCACACCGGAGTGTTCCTCCACACCGTCTATGGTATCAACCATACTCTTCGGACGGTAAAGTCCTTAATAAAGAGACGAGGCTCTGATACCAATTGAAAGGATCGATATGGTTGACTAGAGGGGGGGGGGGGAATAGGCAACTAACAATTTTTAGCTTTTCTTTAACAATTTAAACTTTGCATCAAAGTAGGTTGTCTAGATATGCAACTAGGTGAGCAACCTATATGATGCAACAAGGATAGGAGCACAAGCAAGCAAGAGATATGACACAAATAAGCTTGCACAAGTAAAGGCACGAGATAACCAAGAGTGGAGATGGTGGAGACGAGGATGTGTTACCGAAGTTCCTTCCCTTTGAGGGGAAGTACGTCTCCGTTGAAGCGGTGTGGAGGCACAATGCTCCCCAAGAAGCCACTAGGGCCACCGTATTCTCCTCACGCCCTCACACAATGCGAGATGCCATGATTCCACTATTGGTGCCCTTGGAGGCGGCGACCAAACCTTTACAAACAAGGTTGGGGCAATCCCCACAACTCAATTGGAGGCTCCCAACGACACCACGAAGCTTCACCACAATGGACTATGGCTCCGCGGTGACCTAAACCGTCTAGGATGCTCAAACACCCAAGAATAACAAGATCCGCAAGGGATTAGTGGGGGGAATCAAATTTCTCTTGGTGGAAGTGTGGATCGAGGCCTTCTCAACCACTCCCGAGCAAATCAACAAGTTTGATTGGCTAGGGAGTGAGATCGGGTGAAAATGGAGCTTAGAGCAATAATGGAGCTTAGGGTTGGAAGAGATAAATCAACGGGGAAGAAGGGGACCCCTTATATAGTGGAGGACAAAGATCCAACCGTTATCCACTAACCAGCCAGCGGCCAGCGGTACTACCGCTCCAGGCCAGCGGTACTACCACAGGGCCGCGCGGTACTACCGCTTGCTGCCAAGCAGTACTACCGCACGGTCATGCGGTACAACCATACAAGCCCGCGGTACTGCCGCAACACCAAGAACATACCTGAAGCACACGAGCCGAGGGCGGTACTTCCACGAGCGCGGTACTACCGCGCTGCCTTGCGGTACTACCGCAAGGCAGGAATCCCTAGCCAGGGGGAAGGAAACATCCGTGCCTACTTCCGCAAAGAGACGGAAGAAGCAAAAACCCGACACAGTACTACTGCTGAGGGGCGGTACTATTGCCTGACAACATAGCACGGTACTACCGCGGAAGGAAAGCGGTACTACCGTGGTAGGTGCGGATGTAAAAAATTACATCCGCCCCTACTACCGCGAGGGAGCGATACTAGCCTGGTGGGCAATGGTAGTGCAGCTCCAGGGGAGCGGTACTACCATGGGCACCTGCGGTACTACCGCGCCGCAGCATGGTACTACCGCTGGTGCCTACGGTACTACCGCTCACCTGGGAGCAGTACTACCGCGAGCCAACACATCAGTCAGAAACAAGGAGGCGAGAAAGCGGAGGATGCTCCAAGGGAAAGGAGGGGACTAGAAAGAGACGTGTACGTGATGATTCCACCCAAACCTTTCTGACGCGGACCCCCTCTTAATAGTACAGCTTTCCTACGACTCAAATCCACCAAAAAGAAGCGTAGAAAAGACGCCGTCTTCAACAGTCTTCGAGGGGCACCCAACCGTCTTGTGCCTAGCGAAGAAATGTCTGGGATACTCAAGGCACACGATTAGTCCGCAAACGCGTTGTCATCAATCACCAAAACACCTTAGGGATAAATATGCCCTTACAGCATTCTATATGCAAAGCAAGCATGTGAAAGTAAATTACCTATTACTTACCCGAATCCGGAGCTCTCCAGGAGCATTCACAGATTTGCCCCGCAGCGTGTCGGATGCCGCACAGTTTTACCAGGCCGATGAGGGAAGCTCAATGGAGAAGCTGTTCTGGTCTTAGTATACTGGGACCGAACACCCAATGCCTCTGAGCGACCAGTTGAAGCAACTGGTCGAGTTGCACAAGGCGGCCGAACAGGCCATGAAGGGCTTTATAGTCTAGATGTGGCCTAGCGACGCCCTTCCCGGCAGCTACTTCGGCCTGGTGAGGCGGCTTGTGGATGCCTGCCCACAGCTGGAAGTCATCAAGCGGTCCGTCTGCATCGAAGGTGCGCGCCGGGCTTTCGCCCGTGTGAAGGTGCAATGGGCCAAGCTGGACGCCGTGAAGCTGATTAAGGAAGGGCCGCCAGAGGGCAAGGAGCATCGCCACCCCGAGATGTACTATGAGGGTGTCCTGAAGGGTGCTCGTCTCGTAGCGGACGAGTGTACGAAAGATATAATATTCGAGTAAACTTGCTCGTGTAATCCTGTAGTTATGAAAACTTGTTCATATGCGCTATGCAACGCTTGTTTGAATTTAAAATATTACCTTTTGTTTGGCTGTTTATCAAGTCTGAGAGATGGCCAGTCGTTGGCTTCTGCCCCCATGCCACGAGTGCTGGGGTGTTCGGGATAAACCTGAGCACTCTTGTTCCCATTGTTGGGTCCTTCGAGGGAGGTGCTTAGCACAACGAACAAGGCAATCAGACTATAATGCGTTATCACTCTCACTTAGCCGTAGAATTCTATAATTTTAAATTTCGACGAAGCCCCTAGTATTCAGAAGGCCGAATTCGGGGTGCGATACACGCCTTAAGCCGGACAGGGCCGACTCCTCGCTCTAAGCGGCAGAAGTCTTTAGGGACTTGAAAACCTCTCGAACAGCGACCAGTCTCTCGCCTTATCATGACAGTCAGTTTTAGCTTTCTCTACTGAGGTGCTTAGTGTAACGCCCTCGATGCAGCTATATCTCCCACGTGTCGAAGCACGACTTAGAGGCATAACCGCATTGAAAGCAATGTCGCAAGTGAGGTAATATTCACACAACCCATGTAATACATAAGGGAAAGAGATACATAGTTGGCTTACAATCGCCACTTCACACAATGAATGAATGTAACTGTAACGCCCCGAGACCGATGTGCCAGGTGTCGTCTAGTTATTCATTGTTGTTGCCTTGTCATTGCTTCCTTGTCATGCATTGCATATCATGTCATCATGTGCATTTCATTTGCATACATGTTCGTCTCATGCATCCGAGCATTTTCCCCATTGTCCATTTTACATTCTGGCGTTCCGTTCTCCTCCGGTGGTCATTTCTACCTTTCTTTCATGTGTGGGGGTTAAACATTTCCGGATTGGACCGAGACTTGCCAAGCGGCCTTGGTTTACTACCGGTAGACCGCCTGTCAAGTTTCGTACCATTTGGACTTCGTTTGATACTCCAACGGTTAACCGAGGGACCGAAAAGGCCTCGTGTGTGTTGCAGCCCAACACCCTTCCAAAGTGGCCCAAAACCCACCAAAACCCTCTCCATCATCTAGAGAGTTCGATCACGATCGCATGGCCGAAAACCGCACCTCATTTGGACTCTCCTAGCTCCCTCTACCTATATATAGGTGCTCCCCTCCCGAAAAATCGCGGATGAAACGCTAGCTTCGTCCTCCTCGTGCCCGGACAAAATCTCCACCGCGCCCGGACATGTCCGCCGCCCCCAGCCACCTCACTCTGGCCAATCGGAGCGTCCACGGCACCTCCGCCGCCGCCCACAGCCATTCATTATGCCCCCACTTGTCATCCCGCCGGCCTCCTCTCTCTCTCCGCCGACGCGGCCCATCCAGCCCGCAGGAGGCCCGCTCCGGGCCGCAACGGGCCCGAGCCGCCCGCGCGCCTCAGCCGCCGTGCGCCGATCTCCATCGCCGCGTGCCTCCATCGCCGGCGCCCGCGCCACCGCCACTTCGCCTCGTCGGCCATCTGCACAGCGCGCCGCCGCCGTTGCTCCGCCTCCCTCGCCGCGCTCTCCGCCGCCATGTGGGATCCGGCCGCGGGAGGCTCGAGCCCCGCCGGATCCGACGCCTGCCGAGCTCGCCGGCGACCTTCCTCGTCTTCTCCGGCGACCGCGTCCTCCCTCCGGCCGCCGTCGTCCTCTCCGGTGAGATCCGGTGGATTGGGACGAGATCCACCGGGATCTCATCCAAACGCGGCCCCCCTCGATCCGGATCTCCTCATCCCGGATATCCTCGTCCCGTTGACTTTTTGCGGAGGGTTGGCGGTGACGCGGGGTCGAGGGGCTCCTCCCCTCGATCCAATCGAGAGCGAGGGAGCAGGGAGGAGCACGAGAGGAGCTCGGGGTAGGGGCACGCGAGAGCAGGGGCTGGAAGGCTCTCGATGGCTTGAGGTGATAGGGGAATCGGGCGAACGGTGCTGGTTGGAGGAGGTGGACGAGGGGATCAGGGAGGATCCCGATGTGGGATTTGATTGTGGCGGCGGCGAGGAGGAATGATGGGACAGACTCCCTAGAAGTTAGGGTTGGACCTATATATATATAACAGGGGATTCTTTTGGTATGGGCTAATCCGTCCCTCCGATCGTAATCGGATGGTCGTGAAAAAAATGTTAGGAAGTCCAATTAACAAAACGAAGACGTTTTGTAGATGTTTGGGGATGATCCGGACCTAACGGTGACGACTATCCGGGTCGGGTTCGGGACAACTTTCGGACGCGCGCGAGGGGCCGATGCACTGCGCAAAGAGGGGTAGGCTGGGCCTAGGTGGACTGTGGAGAGCGGGTTGGTCTTAGAGAAGAGGGGAGAGATGCAGCCCGACAGGGTTTCCGGAGACCGAAAACGTCCGACGAAAAGACCGGCTATACTGCCGCTATAGTTTAACGGTTGGGCTATCAAACGAACTCCGAATGCGATGAAACTTGACAGGCGGCCCATCTACACTATAATAAGACCACACGCCAACTTTCAACCCAAACCGAGAACATTTTCCGGCCACTTATAAAATACTATTTTGGACATGCCGCGGGCGCGTGCAAGTGTGTCTGGGCTCAGAACGGACAACGGACGGAACTGGGGAAACCTGGCCGGATGCAAGTTTTGAAAAACATGATGATGCAATGCACATGATGACATGATAAGAGATGCATGACACGCAAGCAATGACAAGGCAACAACAACGAATAACTGGAAGACACCTGGCACATCGGTCTCGGGGCGTCACAACACTCCACCACTACGAGAGGATCTCGTCTCGAGATCTAGGATGGCACCGGGGAGAAACCGAAGAGGAAAGGGAAGAGGTAAAACTAAGTTGCTTCTTTGACAAATGAGTGAAACCAAAGAACCTTGAAAGGTTAAGCCATTATGAGAAAAGAATACAACGGAGATGAACGAAGTTGAAAACACTCCATTAGAAAAGAGGATTAAGGAACATTCCGAGAACCTTTTGGGTTGAAAGACATAAGAAAAAGGTTACAATGGACAAGAAGTAGATGCAAGCACTTCGGTTGACACGAGATGTACAAGGAATGATAAGGATCAATTACGGCAACACTCCGGTTAGAAATGGAAGGTAAAGAATATGAACTTTGCAATATGAAAGCACTTGGATGAGACTCCGGTTAGAGGAGGAATGATAGACACAACACTCCGGTTAAAACCAGATAGAGAAGGAATAAGACTGATATAATTTGGACAGCACTTTGACTATAAATGGAAGAATTTGAGCATGAACTAGACAAGATGAGAGGATACTTGATGAAAACAACAAAACACTGCCTCCGGAACTATTGAAATAATGGCACAAGGGGTAAGAAAGATTTCAGACAGCACTCCGGGTGAGAAGGGATGCAAAACTTGATAGAACGGGAAGAACTTGAAAAGAGGACATGACACTCCGGTTGAATGGATAAGCAAAGAAAAGAACATGATCTTCACAATACGAGATGATAGGACGAAGCAAGCAACGTCACAATGCCTCCGGAACGAAAGAAAAGAAGGTAGATCGTCAGAATAAGAGATCGGAGAAAGAAATGACAACTCTCGCAAATAAAATTGAAAGAGCATGCTTACGAAGAAAAAGTTGAACGGAGTTGTTGGAAAACCAACAACGAAAAGAGTAAGCTTGTTGTGGGCTTATGGAAAACATCTCGAAATCTTGAGGTGAAATTCTGCCACTAACGAAAAAAACAATAGATTGCATTGATATGAACAAGGAGACAAGAAACTTATTTCAACGGGAGGATAAATGAAGAAATTGGGTCATTTATGAGTACCACAATTAGCAACAATCCTTAGTGAAGGCTTTAGGTGAAACATGGCACAAGATAACTCCAACGAAGAGGTTGATGGATTTAAAATACCTCATTCTTAACAACATGTGAATCATGAAACATGAACTCAAATTATCAAGAATGACATAACACCACCTCAAATGATACGGTAGAAAGAATTGCACTTTGGAATGCAAGATGAAGAATGCTTGAGCTCCTCTGAAAAGAATCTCAATGAACACCCCGAGAAGGAATTAAATCCTTAAAGAACCATCATGTAGAGCCTCCATGAAGAACTCCAGTAACAAAAGGATGATCAAACGAAAGGAAAGAGAGGTTGAAAACACAAGGTGAATCCTTGCAATGATTGGATGAAACTTTGCGACGAGATAAAGTGGAAACTTGGAACTCTGGAAGGAAAGATAAAGCATCTCGAACCGAGATTGTGATAAGATGAACCTCCGGAGTAAGGAATTGAATTCACTCGATGAAACAAGAATAAGAATTACATTATGCTTATCCTTCACCAATTAAATTGATGACAAAAAATGGATTGAATACAACTTATTCTTGTAGAAAGGATTAAGATAGATATAGCGCAAACTTGAGAAGGTCTTCAACGAACCACCGGTATGATTGAAACAATGAATAAATTGATATGATAAGAAAGAAGAAGAAATCTTGAACGAACCACCGTATGAATTGAAAATGAAAGTAGCAAAGGCACAAATCACCGGGTAGAATTGGAAAACGAATGAAGATACTTGAGAGTATTTAGATACAAGTGAACGAAGAGATCATGAGATGATTAGAGAATACTTGAATGATGCACCGGTAAGATTTAGAGAAAGAGAGCTTAAAGCTGGAATGAATAAACCGAAATGATGGCCTTCGAAGAATCAAACTGAAAAGAATCTTGAATTACTCCGGATGGGTGAAAAGAATTCTCACGATCAAAAACAATTATGAGAGGATGGCATAAAGCTAGCACCATGAATATTGAAGAGAATGGAGCACGATTAAAGAGAAACTCTTCTTCGGTCTTCAAATGTTGAGAATGACGACGAGAAACACCACCGTGAATAGTTGAGATACTCTGGAACGACGAATTGAAAGGTTGAGCCAACACTGAAAAGAATTTGAAAGATCTTGGAGAAAAACATGAGACTGATGATAATTCATTCTTACGTCAAACTTGGAAAATAATTTGAGAGTAACTCCAGGAAGATTAGAAGAGTCAGGTAAGATCCTAGGAAAAGACCTGTGGGTTAGGGCCCACTCAAAAGAAACATCGTTGAACAATTTGAAAGAGAGATTGCACCGGTTGAATTAAATGGCTCGACTGAGATAAGACCTCGAAATATCTTGAACGGATTAGGAATGGAAACACGAATCTTCTGAGATATCTTCAGCACTCCGGAACGATTGAATAGCGAGAGGTGAATGATTATGAGGTGCACCGACATGGAAAAACATTTGAAACGAGGAAAAGATATGGTCAACAAGGCTTGACTTGGTTCCACCGGAGAAGAAAAGAATGAATAATGATGAACTTGAGGCTCCGTTAGTATCTTCATGAGCATCACCGGATAGGAACATTCAAAGACAAGAATGAAGAGTCTTCACATGAATAAAATGGATACTCGATTAAGATATATGAGTCCTTGAAGAAAAAGGGTGGGAGGGTGGGGAAAAACAAAGGCAACTTGGGACGGATGAAACAAACACCATTGAGAAGAAATGATAATTGATCTTGCTGATGTTGAAATGATCGGATCCACTTGAAGAGAAAACACGCCAGTTGGAAAAAGAATTGACATGACCATCTCGATGATGAAGAAGGGTTAGTATTCACAAAGGAGTATGAGAACACCGCTTAGGAAAGGTATGGAATCAACACTTGACTTCGAAGCAACTCGAATACCACAACTCAAAAGCAAAATAAGAATTGGCTTGCAGAATAAGCCGGAACAAACATATGATAGAGATTTCGTCCGAAGTTTTCGTGGTGGGGCCTACACAGGCTCGATCGTACAACACCATCATGTACAAGGCAGTGCACATGACATACGAAGCGTCCCCGAGTCAGCATAGCCAAGGACTCTTTAAGACACAACGAGACCACTGTAAAACCAACCGTGGATAGGAGGACCACTAGACATCGAACCCCAATTTCATATCATACATCTGTCGGAAAGATATCCTAGGAGCTACTTGAATTCCCACTTATAAACTCCTGAAACTTTCTAGTTATGCAATCAGGTGTTGGGGATACAGGGGAAGCATAATATCTCACCCAAACTAACAAATCCTACATCCAGCTGTATCCATCCTTCAACACATAACCAAGAAACCTTCGGAAATCATTTACCTCAACCTTCGAAAAGCATCCGTTATACGAGTTATGGCAATACTCCCGAACTCCCGCCCCAGTACTGGGTGGCGTCGAGGTTATCTCACCAACAACTGCATAAAGGAGATTTTCGATGTCGGTGAAACTTAGGTATTCCAGAACTGCAACGATAAAATTGTGATGACAACACCTCGGAGCTCAACTCCCCGGGACACTGCCACAACCCCTAAATGTCAGGAGGCACCAAGAACAATGTTCTCGTCACAAAACCATCGGAACGATTCCATGATACCCGCGTGATCCTAAATTTTTTTTAGTGAAATTTGAGAAGAGAAGAGTCAAAACTCTATGTCAGGATGCCTCACCAGAGCGACGAAGCGACTGAGGAGTAAAAAGAATCCTACTCTCCGATATATATAATCCTAAATGACTCAAAACATTTTTCTAGACTCAACAACGCCAACGATTCGATCAAGCAGGGGGCTCCTAAGGTAGGGGAAGGCTCTGATTACCAACTTGTAACACCCTCGATGCGGCTATATCTCCCACGTGTCGAAGCACGACTTAGAGGCATAACCGCATTGAAAGCAATGTCGCAAGTGAGGTAATCTTCACACAACCCATGTAATACATAAGGGAAAGAGATACATAGTTGGCTTACAATCGCAACTTCACACAATAAATGAATGTAACATTACAACATCCAGATACAATCAAGGTCCGACTACGGAACCAAAATAAAGGAAGACTACCCCAAATGCTACACAGATCCCCGATCGTCTCAACTGGGCTCCACTACTGATCAACTGGAAAACAGAACAACATAATGAACACGATCTTCATCGAGCTCCTCCTTGAGCTTGGTTGCGTCACCTGTACGGTTTCATCGGCACCTGCAAGCTGGTTTGGAAGTATCTGTGAGTCACGGGGACTCAGCAATCTCACACCCTCGCGATCAAGACTATTTAAGCTTATAGGATGGGTAAAAGGTATGAGGTGGAGCTGCAGCAAGCGACTAGCATATATATGGTGGCTAACATACGCAAATGAGAGCGAGAAGAGAAGGCAAAGCACGATCGATGAACTATGATCAAGAAGTGATCCTAGAACAACCTACGTCAAGCATAACTCCAACACCGTGTTCACTTCCCGGACTCCACCGGAAAGAGACCATCACGGTAACACACATGGTTGATGCGTTTTAATTAATATAAACTTTAGGTTTTCTACAACCAGACATTAACAAATTCCCATCTGCCCATAACCGCAGGCATGGCTTTCAAAAGTTCAAATCCCTGCAGGGGAGTCCCAACTTAGCCCATCACAAGCTCTCACGGTCAACGAAGGATATTCCTTCTCCCAAGACAATCCGATCAGACTCGACATCTCGGTTACAAGACATCCTCGACAATGGTAAAACAAGTCCAGCAAAGCCGCTCGAATGTGCCGACAAATCCCGATAGGAGCTGCACATATCTCATTCTCAGGGCACACTCAGATAAGACTAGCTACGAGTAAAACCAACCCTCAAGTTTCCCTGAGGTGGCCCCGCAGGCAGCTCATTTCGGACCAACACTTAGAGAAGCACTGGCTCGGGGGGGGGGGGTTAAAATAAAGATGACCCTTGAGTCTGCAGAACCCAAGGGAAGGTGGTAGGTTGTTAGTGCAAATGGTAAAACCAAGGTTGGGCCTTGCTGGAGGAGTTTTATTCAAGGTGAACTATCAAGGGGTTCCCATTATAACCCAACCGTGTAAGGAACGCAAAATCCGGGAACATAACACCGATATGGCGAAAACTAGGGCGGCAAGAGTGGAACAAAACACCAGGCATAAGGCCGAGCCTTCCACCCTTTACCAAGTATATAGATGCATTAAATAAATAAGAGATATTGTGATATCCCAACAAAATACCAATGTTCCAAACAAGGAACAAGCTCCAATCTTCACCTGCAACTAGCAACGCTATAAGAGGGGCTGAGCAAAGCGGTAACATAGCCAAACAACGGTTTGCTAGGACAACGTGGGTTAGAGGCTTGGCTTAACAATATGGGAGGCATGAAAAGCAAGTGGTAGGTATCGCAGCATAGGCATAGCAAAAGAGCGAGTAACTAGCAAGCAAGGATAGAAGTGATTTCGAGGGTATGGTCATCTTGCCTGAAATCCCGCAAGGAAGAAGAATGAGTCCATGAAGAAGACAAACGGACGTAGTCAAACGAATCCTCACAAACGCGACGTTATCGGAACCAACCCGAAGAAGCAACACCGGAAAGAAGCACACAACATAGTAAACAACCATCACATAAACATGGCATGATGCACAACCAAGTTTGATGCATGTTCGGTTTAATGAAGCATGGCACGACAAAGTGCACAAAAGAAACTACAAGTTAAGTGGAGCCCAATATACAACGAGTTGCATATTGACGGAACACCACATCAATTATTTAGTCCACTCTTGTTTATTTACCCAATAATATTAAATGTTGTTAAACATGGCAAGATGGTGAAGCATATGAAAACTACCTATCTAGACAAGTTTAAATGAGGCCGGAAACAACGAACAACAATTCTGGAAAATCCTCATATGCATATATTATGTTTTGGTACTGTTCAGCCCTAAACTATATTTTATAGTTGTTAAACATGCAAAGTAAAATCACCATGATAAACTAGGCATTTTTCTACCCCAATTACATATAAAGTTTGTTACAAACCGAGCTACGGTTAAATAGTTATGAATTAAAGCATTTTAGCATGGCATAGGAGCAAATTATATGCAAACAACATTTGAAACATTTTAAACATGGATGAAAATGACATATTATGAGACTAGATGAAAAACTAAGCATATTTCATATATAATTGATTTTAATCCGATGCACGAATTGTAAGTTATTATTTGCATGTTGTGCAAGGGGTTTTCTGTAAATCTGCAAACTCCTGGATAAATAGATAAATCACTCAGCAGAAAAAAACATGAGTCAGGCCAAAACTGGCCCGAACTGGGCTCTACAGGAGAAACCAAAGATGGGCTTCCTCACATTGGGCTTCACAGAGCCGGTCCTTGCTGGAGAGGTTGCTCACATGGGCCATGGCCCGTCTAGTGGAGAGGTAGGCCGACCTTGGTAGTTGCTAGGCTTGGAGGCGGTCCGCTGGGCTTCAGGTGGTGGATGGGAGGCAGGCCGACGCAGCAGCTCAGGTCAACGCGAGCAGCTGGACTCCTCGTTCGTTGCAGGGGAAAACAGGGCGATGGCGCTGCTGGACAGCGGCGAGGCGGGGAACTCCGGCGGGACGACGGGGATGGAGCAGACGGGCGAATCCGGCCTTGCTGGAGACCAATCTAGCCGGAGGAAGGGTCGAGCTTGGCCATCGGGAGCGGGACATGGTGCTGGGACTTGGCGGGGCGACAACATCCTAGGACTTGTGCAGCTCAATGAAAAGGAGCAGCAGCGGACAGGCGCGGCTCCTGCAGAGGCTCCGGCGACGCTGGTAGTGGCCCGAGGAAGCGGATCTGGGCAGCGAGATCCTTGAGACCCACCGGATCGAGTCGGAGGGTAGGCAGAGGTCGCAGGCGAGGCAGAGCTCCTGTTGGATGGCGCCATGGCCGCTGCCTGAGTTCCTGGACAGAGAGAGTGGAAATGAGAGAGGAGGAGGAGCACGGGAAGGAGGAAGAATGACAGGGAGGAGGCCGGTGCTCATCTGGTGGCTGCTAGTTCGCTCGCCAGTGCGGAGGTTGGCAGTGACGCGGGGTCGAGGGGCTCCTCCCCTCGATCCAATCGAGAGCGAGGGAGTAGGGAGGAGCACGAGAGGAGCTCGGGGTAGGGGCACGCGAGAGCAGGGGCTGGAAGGCTCTCGGTGGCTTGAGGTGATAGGGGAATCGGGCGAACGGTGCTTGTTGGAGGAGGTGGACAAGGGGATCAGGGACGATCCCGATGTGGGATTTGATTGTGGCAGCGGCGAGGAGGAATGATGGGACGGACTCCCTAGAAGTTAGGGTTGGACCTATATATATATATATATAACAGGGGATTCTTTTGGTATGGGCTAATCCGTCCCTCCGATCGTAATCGGACGGTTGTGAAAAAAATATGATAGGAAGTCCAATTAACAAAACGAAGACGTTTTGTAGATGTTTGGGGATGATCCGGACCTAACGGTGACGACTATCCGGGTCGGGTTCGGGACAACTTTCGGACGCGCGCGAGGGGCCGATGCAGTGCGCAAAGAGGTGTAGGCTTGGCCTAGGTGGACTGTGGAGAGCGGGTTGGTCTGAGAGAAGAGGGGAGAGATGCAGCCCGGCAGGGTTTCCGGAGACCGAAAACGTCCGACGAAAAGACCGGCTATACTACCGCTATAGTTTAACGGTTGGGCTATCAAACGAACTCCGAATGCGATGAAACTTGACAGGCGGTCCATCTACACTATAATAAGACCACACGCCAACTTTCAACCCAAACCGAGAACATTTTCCGGCCACTTATAAAATACTATTTTGGACATGCCGCGGGCGCGTGCAAGTGTGTCTGGGCTCAGAACGGACAACAGACGGAACTGGGGAAACCCGGACGGATGCAAGTTTTGATAAACATGATGATGCAATGCACATGATGACATGATAAGAGATGCATGACACGCAAGCAATGACAAGGCAACAACAGCGAATAACTGGAAGACACCTGGCACATCGGTCTCGGGGCATCACACTTAGCCCAGCTGAACCGGGGCACAATCGCAGTAGTTCTCCTAGTGCTACCTTAGCCGATATAGCGGAACGTAAGGTACCAAAACATGGGAGCCGGGCAAACCCAACTATTGACCAAAGACATGATTCGGAGCTGATGCATATAATGCTATAAGTTCGGGGTGCCGCACTTGTGAAAGTGTTCAGACTTCTCACACCATATTGTGGGGTACTTAAGCCCCTGGTGTGTTGGCCGTACCAAAGTGTACGGTTGCAAGGTGTCATTAATGAACACATATATAAAAGAAAAATGCAAAAACAGACTGAAGCTATGCATTGTTTATTCAAGAAGGTGCGTTAAAGCAGAATGGTACAGGTAGTGCGATAAGCAAAACGTAGGACTATGTCCCCTCCAAGGGCAAGCTGAGGAATAGTATTAAAGTAAGTATTTCACTCGTTATCGTAATCCACCTAGGAGTTCCGTGGTGTGACGTAGCTTTCTGCCTCCTTGGTTGCTGCATCATGTGTTCGGCAATCATGCTGCCGGACAGGGTTTCCAGAGATTAAAGTCCTGAAAGAGAAAAATAACAAAGCGGGAAGCCCCTAGTGCGGTTTAAGCTGCGTCTTGGAGCGTGTCGTAGTCGTGCCCCCCTCCCCACCTGTGCCCATGGTATTTTTAATGCATAATTATGTACGCGTGGCAAGGATTTCGCCGTTAGGCTGGGACCGGGGTGGGGCCGCATTGCTATGCAAGCTCAGAATGTGCCAGGCGGTCCTGTTGCCGATTACTCCGGGCACGCTTGAAGGTGTTCGGATCCTTAATCGCCGAACTAGTGGATTGCCTTAAGAGGCTGCTTTGCGCTTCTGCTGCGAGGGCCGCAGTGTGCTCCTCCGTTCGGAGAGAGCACTTTGTGTTTCCATTAACTGTAATGACCCCCCGAGGTCCTGGCATCTTGAGCTTGAGGTATGCATAATGTGGTAGCGCATTGAATCTCGCAAATGCGGTTCGCCCGAGCAGTGCATGATAACCACTGCGAAACGGGACTATATCGAAGATTAACTCTTCGCTTCGGAAGTTATCCGGGGATTCGAAGACCACTTCCAGTGTGACTGAGCCTGTGCAATGGGCCTCTACACCTGGTATGACGCCTTTAAAGGTCGTTTTTGTGGGTTTGATCCTTGAGGGGTCTATACCCATTTTGCGCACTGTGTCCTGATAAAGCAGGTTCAGGCTGCTGCCGCCATCCATAAGGACTCGAGTGAGGTGAAATCCGTCAATTATTGGATCTAGGACCAGTGCGGCGAATCCGCCATGACGGATACTAGTGGGGTGGTCCCTGCGATCGAAGGTGATCGGACAGGAGGACCATGGGTTGAACTTTGGGGCGACTGGCTCCAACGCATATACGTCCCTAAGCGCACGCTTCCGCTCCCTCTTGGGGATGTGGGTTGCGTATATCATGTTCACCGTCCGCACTTGTGGGGGGAACCTCTTCTGTCCTCCGGTGTTCGGCTGCCGGGCTCCTCCTCGTCATCGCTATGTGGCCCCTTATCTTTGTTTTCGGCATTTAACTTGCCGGCCTGCTTGAACACCCAACAATCCCTGTTGGTGTGGTTGGCTGGCTTGTCGAGGGTGCCGTGTATTTGACGCGAGCGATCGAGTATACGGTCCAAACTGGACGGGCCCAGAGTGCTTCTTTTAAATGGCTTTTTCCGCTGACCGGGTTTAGAGCATTTGAATCCGGCATTAACTGCCATATCCTCGGTATTGTCGCTGTTAATGCGGCGCTTGTGTTTGTTGCGATGTGACCTGCCGTTGCCGTCATTGGTATCCGAAGTACCATGCTTCTTTGATATGTTATTGCTGCGAGCCAACCAGCTGTCTTCTCCCGCACAAAATCGGGTCATGAGTGTCGTGAGGGCTGCCATAGATTTCGACTTTTCCTGGCCAAGGTGCCGGGCGAGCCATTCGTCGCGGATGTTGTGCTTAAAAGCTGCTAGGGCCTCTGCATCCGGACAGTCGACGATTTGATTTTTCTTTGTTAGGAACCATGTCTAGAATTGCCTGGCCGATTCCTCTGGCTGCTGAATTATGTGGCTTAAGTCATCGGCGTCTGGTGGTCGCACATAAGTGCCCTGAAAGTTGTCGAGGAATGCGGCTTCCAGATCTTCCCAACAGCCAATGGACTCTGCTGGCAAGCTGTTGAGCCAATGCCGAGATGGTCCTTTGAGTTTGAGTGGGAGGTATTTGATTGCGTGTAGGTCATCACCACGGGCCATGTGGATGTGCAGGAGGAAATCCTCGATCCATACCGCAGGATCTGTTGTGCCGTCATATGATTCTATATTTACGGGTTTGAAACCCTCTGGGATCTGATGATCCATTACTTCGTCTGTGAAGCATAAGGGGTGTGCGGCGCCTCTGTACTGGGCTATATCGTGACGCAGCTCAAATGAGTCTTGCCCGCTGTGTTCGGCCCGGCTGGATTTACTTTTACTGTATCCGGCGTGACGATTATCGTCTTGCATAGTGGCGCGCCGTCGTGATCCGTAGATCGATCTTGCATATTTTGCTTTGTCCTCCAATACGTCTCGCAGGTCTGGCGTATTTCCCCATGCCTTTTTATCTGAATGGCGTCGGGGTGCAGGCTGAGCTTTTGGCTGGAATGCCTCTCTGTCGCGGCCACGAGGTGGCCGATCAACCACGTCATACGCTTCTTCCTCTAGTCGGGGTAGCAACCTGCATTTTGGGTAACTCTTGGAGGGGCGTTCGAGTTTATATTCCTCGGCCGCAAGGACTTCAGTCCATCTGTCGGCTAGCATATCTTGATCAGCTTGAAGCTACTGCTGCTTTTTCTTAAGGCTATTTGCTGTGGCTATAAGCCGACGCTTGAAGCGCTCTTGCTCAATGGGATCCTCAGGCACGACAAATTCGTCGTCGCCGAGGCTTGCCTTGTCTTTGGAGGGAGGTATGTAATTATCATCCTCTTCCTCTCTATCTGCCGCTCTCTCATGAGGGCTGGCTTCTCCATCCTCCTGTGCTGAATCTTGCTGGAGGGGGTTGTCTTCGGCACTGTCCGGGGTGTTATTATCTCCTGTGCCGGAATCACCATTTTTGCTTTGGCGGGACTTAGAGCGGCGCCGCTGACGCCGGCGCTTAGGTTGCTTCTTGGAGGGGTCGTCCTTCGCTGTTCCGTCGCCATTGCCTTCTTTGGGTGTGTCCACCATATATATGTCATACGACGAGGTGGCTTTCTAGTGCCCTATAGGCACTGGTTCCTATTCGTCTCCTGCATCGTCGTCCATACCGTCGATGTCTTCGGAGTCGAAGTCGAGCATGTCGGTCAAGTCATCGACAGTGGCTATGAAGTGGGTGGTGGGTGGGCGTCGAATTTCTTTGTCGTCCGCATCCCAATCCTGCCGGTCATAATCCGGCTAGGACTCTCCTGACAAAGAGAGAGACCTTTCTGAATTCAGTATGTTGCTGAAGGGCGAGTGCTGAAAGATATCTGTAGCAGTGAACTCCATGATCGGCGCCCAATCGGATTCGATTGGCAGGGGAGCGGATGGTCCAGAGTCCAGAGGAGAGTCCGGCGAAGGGGAGTCACGGGCCTCGCGAAGGATAAGGTTGGTGTTCGGTTCGATCTCCGTTGAGGCTGCTGCCTCCGTGGCGGGGTCTAACCACCCACCCTCGGATGGTGTAGTTGGCTCCGAATTAAAGGTCGGAGTGGCTGCAGGTGCGGTCTCCAGGACACTGTTCGGTGGTAGAGCTAAATCATGCCCATCGTGACAGTGCGGCGCACTCGGCAGGGGCTCGAATCCGTCGAAGATCAAGTCTCCGCGGATATCGGCCGTGTAGTTTAGGCTTCCAAACCTGACCTAATGGCCAGGGGCGTAGCTTTCAATCTGCTCCAGATGGCCAAGAAAATTGGCCCGCAGTGCAAAGCCGCCGAATACAAAAATCTGTCCGGGGAGAAAAGTCTTACCCTGGACTGCATCGCTAACGATGATCGAAGGAGCCATCAAGCCTGATGATGACGACACAGAGGAACTCTCAATGAAAGCACCAATGTCAGTGTCAAAACTGGCGGATCTCGGGTAGGGGGTCCCGAACTGTGCGTCTAAGGCGGATGGTAACAGGAGGCAGGGAACACGATGTTTTACCCAGGTTCGGGCCCTCTTGATGGAGGTAAAACCCTACATCCTGCTTGATTTATTCTTGATGATATGAGTATTACAAGAGTTGATCTACCACGAGATCGGAGAGGCTAAACCCTAGAAGCTAGCCTATGGTATGATTGTATCTTGTCCTACGGACTAAAACCCTCCACTTTATATAGACACCGGAAAGGGCTAGGGTTACACAAGGTCGGTTACAAAGGAGGAGATATACATATTCGTATTGCCTAGCTTGCCTTCCACGCCAAGTAGAGTCCCATCCGTACACGAGACGAAGTCTTCAATCTTGTATCTTCATAGTCTAACAGTCCGGCCAAAGGATATAGTCCGGCTGTCCGGAGACCCCCAAATCTAGGACTCCCTCAGGAGTCCTAGTAGGGCTAGGACTAGTCTATCCTTTCTCACAAGTTGAATACAAGTCCGGGTCTTGCTTCCTCGTAAAGGAAATATTCGTCATCCCTTTCCTCTTAAGCTGGACCACCAGAGTATAAGCTGGCCTGCTGGGCCTTAGGCCTTGTCGTCCGTCTGATCCGCCCGCCGGGTCTCCAGTGAGTCATAATGTCCAGGCGGGTTACATGTAAACCGCCATGTCCGGGTGGATCGCCAGTGAATCGCCAAGCTCTAGCCAGGTCTCTGGTGAGTCGCCAAGTTCGGCTGGGTCATGATTCCGGCCGGGTCATACCGCGGGGTATATCCCCGACAAATCTCATCCAACCCATCACCGTCCAGCAAGCCTACGATGGAATTACTCACGCACGGCGGTGAGCATCATGAAATTGGTGATGGAGGATGGTTGATGATGACGATGGCGACGAATCCCCCTCTCTCCGGAGCCCCGAACGGACTCTAGATCAGCCCTCTCGAGAGGTTTTAGGGCTTGGCGGCGGCTCCGTATCGTAAAAGGCGATGAAATCTTCTTTTTTATTTTTTTCTCCCCGAAAGCAGTTATATGGAGGTGGAGTTGGAGTCGGAGACGCAACAGGGGGCCCACGAGGTCGGGGGGCGCGCCCTAGGGGGGGTCGCCCCCCACCCTCATGAGAAGGGTGTGGGCCCCCAGGTCTTCATCTTCGGCGAGGATTTTTTTATTATTTATTGTAAGGTATTCCGTGGAGTTTCAGGTCATTCTGAGAACTTTTGTTTTCTGCACATAAAACAACATCATGGCAATTCTGCTGAAAACAGCGTCAGTCCGGGTTAGTTCCATTCAAATCATACAGGTTAGAGTCCAAAACAAGGGCAAAAGTGTTTGGAAAAGTAGATACATTGGAGACGTATCAACTCCCCCAAGCTTAAACCATTGCTTGTCGTCAAGCAATTCAGTTGACAAACTGAAAGAAATAAAGAAAAAGTTTTACAAACTCTATTTGCTCTTGTTGTTGTAAATATGTCAAGCTAGCATTCAAGTTTTCAGCAAAGATTATAACTAACCACATTTGCAATAATTCACAGATCTCATAATTACTCATATCAATAGCATATTCAACTAGCAAGCCATAATAATAAATCTCGGATGCTAACACTTTCTCAAAACAATCATAATATGATATAACAAGATGGTATCTCGCTAGCCCTTTCTGAGACTGCAAAACATAAATGTAGAGCACCTTTAAAGATCAAGGACTGACTAGACATTGTAATTCATGGTAAAAGAGATCCAATCATAGTCACACCCAATATAAATTAACAGTAATGAATGCAAATGACAGCTGCGCTCTCCAGCTAGTGCTTTTAATAAGAGGGTGATGACTCAACATAAAAGTAAATAGATAAGCCCTTCGCATAGGGAAGCAGGGATTTGTAGAGGTGCCAGAGCTCGGTTTTGAAATAGAGATGAATAATATTTTGAGCGGTATACTTTCATTATCAACATAACAACCAAGAGATGGCGATATCTTCCATGCTACACACATTATAGGCGGTTCTCAAACAGAATGGTAAAGTTTATACTCCCCCTCCACCAACAAACATCAATCCATGGCTTGCTCGAAACAACGAGTGCCTCCAACATACATCAGGTCCCAGGGGGAGTTTTGTTTGCAATTATTTTGATTTAGTTTGCATAAAGCATGGGACTGGGCATCCCGGTGACCAGCCATTTATCTCGTGAGTGAGGAGTGGAGTCCACTCCTCTTGAGAATAACCCGCCTAACATGGAAGATACAGACATCCCTAGTTGATACATGAGCTATTCGAGCATACAAAACAGGATATTTATTTGAAGGTTTAGAGTTTGGCACATACAAATTTACTTGGAACGGCAAGTAGATACCGCATATAGGAAGGTATAGTGGACTCATCTGGAATAACTTTGGGGTTTAAGGGATTGGATGCACAAGCAGTATTCCCGCTTAGTACAGGTGAAGGCTAGCAAAAGACTGGGAAGCGACCACCTAGAGAGCGACAACAGCCATGTACATGCATTAAAATTAATAAACATTGGATGCAAGCATGAGTAGGATATAATCCACCATGAACATAAATATCATGAAGGCTATGTTGATTTGTTTCAACTACATGCGTTAACATGTGCCAAGTCAAGTCACTTAAATCATTCAGAGGAGGATACCACCCTATCATACCACGTCATAACCATTTTAATAGCATGTTGGCACGCAAGGTAAACCATTATAACTCATAGCTAATCAAGCATGGCACAAGCAACTATGATCTCTAATTGTCATTGCAAACATGTTTATTCATAACAAGCTGAATCAAGAACGATGAACTCATCATATTTACAAAAACAAAAGAGGTCGAGTTCATACCAGCTTTTCTCATCTCAGTCAGTCCATCATATATCATCATAATTGCCTTTCACTTGCACGACCGAACGATGTGAATAATAATAAGAGTGCACGTGCATTGGACTAAGCTAGAATCTGCGAGCATTCAATAAACAGGAGAAGACAAGGCAATATGGGCTCTTTTGTCAGATAAACAATAATGCATATAAGAGCCACTTCAACAATTTAATTATGGTCTTCTCCTACTGACCCCCAAAGAAAAGAAAAGAAATAAAACTATTTACACGGGAAAGCTCCCAACAAGCAAAAGAAGAATGGGAAATATTTTTGGGTTTTCTTTTTAATTACTACTACAAGCATGGAAGGTGAATTACTACTATTTTTTTGGTTTTTCTTAAGGTTTATTAAACACACAAGAAGAAAGCATAAAAAGGAAAGTAAACTAGCATGGATGATACAATGAAAAAGTATGAGCACCGACATCTAGCAATGAGTGTGTGAGCATAAATGTAATGTCGGTGAGAAATACGTACTCCCCCAAGCTTAGGCTTTTGGCCTAAGTTGGTCTATGGCCACGGCTGGCCTGGCGGATATCCATAATAATAGTTGTTGGGGTCGTACTATGATGAGGAAGAAGAAGGCTCCGATTGCCACTGGTTGGCAATCATATCCGGATCCCACTGATAGTTAGACTGTCGTGAAGGATCAAATTGTGGTTCCGGTTCTGGCTCCTCGGCTGGTGCAAGGTTCCGGTAGGCATGGATAGCCGTCAACGGAACTAGGTACGTGCCTACAGTCAAATCAAACAAAGAAGGAGCATGCAAGGTAATAGTCTCATGATGATGTTTATTAAAGAATAATTGATATTTGAGCTCTCCTGCCCTATTCTTAACAATAAAATCATGTGCCACCATACTTTTATAATCTAGATAAACATGGGGCAGCACCTTTTCTTCCTTCTCAACATGCCTAATAGGTATGTTAAAATGTGCAGCTAGGCGTGAGGCATAGATGCCTCCAAAGATGGGGCCTTTGGTACGGTTCATACTTAACCGTCTAGCAATAATGCCGCCAATACTAAAAGTGTTATCACTGTATAAACTGTGGAGCAGAATAATGATATCAGGGATGCTAAGGTTTCCACAGTTTCAACGCCCAATTAAGCAATGACTAGCAAATAATGCAAAGTAACGTAAAACAGGAAAATGTATGCTAGTGATTCGTGCATCAGAAACCTTCCTAGTTTCTCCTATAGTGATAGTATTAATGAACCCCTCCACATCATCATGATGTGGTTCTTCTGTCTTGCCCTCAAAAGGGACTAAAAAAATCCGACAAAAATCATAAAGTGACATCTCCTTATGCTCATCATATAAATGAAACTCCACCGTAGGTGGCGAGTTCCTAGAATGGAAATGAAAGTTTTGCATAAAGGTGTTTGTGAGTAAGAGATACTGATCGCATTGGTCATGGAGGAAGGCGGTGAGGCCTGCATTATGAGCCAATTCATGAAAAATCTTCATAGATACCGGCTGCTCTCAAGAAATCATCAGAAGGCCATTCACACGCCCGAATCTCCGCGGTGCGCGGCAAATTATACTTAGGCTTCGGTGCCTTTTCCTTCGAGCTTTGGCTCGATGAGCCCCTCAAAAATCTCTTCATTATTCTCTAAAAAATTCTGAAATTTTTAGTAACTTCAAAATAAAAGTAAACCAAACTCAATAATATTGATAGCAACTACTCCTACAAGTGCCTAGAGCCTATATCGTGCATCAAAACTACTTGGATCCATATAAATTTGACATGCAAGCTCAAGAACAGGGTCACCTAAGCAGAAAATTTTTACAATGAATAAAGTAATAGAACAAAAACTAATTGGACCAATGGAGGGGTCACATACCAAGGAACAATCTCCCCAAACAGTTTTGTGAGAGGTGCTTTGAGCAAGGAGATCGAAAATGGCAGCAAAGAGGGCTGGAACTCGTGCTTGAGTTGGTTTTTCGTGTTTGTGGGAGGAAGAAGAAAAGGATGGATGCAGGAATAAGTGGAGGAGGGCTACCGTGGGCTCACAAGGCAGGGGGCGCGCCCTCCACCCTCGTGGCAAGGTGGTTGGCCACCATGGTGTGTTCTTTGTTCCATAAATCCTCAAATATTCTAGAAAAAAAATCATATTTAATTTTCAGGGCATTTGGAGAACTTTTATTTTTGAGTTATTTTTATATTGCACGGATAATCAGATAACAGACAGAAAATTATTTATTTTATTTTATTTTAACTATATAACAGAAAATATAGAGAGAGTACAGAAGGTTGTGCTTCTAGTTTCATCCATCTCATGGTCGTTAGAAGGAATCCACTAACAAGGTTGATCAAGTCTTGTTAACAAACTCATTCCGATTAACATGAAACCAGAGAAATTTCGAATAACACTAGGTTACCTCAACGGGGATATGCACATCCCCAATAATAAGTATATCATATTTCTTCTTGACAGTAGGAAGAGGAAATTCAAAACCTCCAAATATAATCGATGGCATTTTTCCAATAGAGTTGATACTATGAACTTGAGATTGTTTCCTCGGAAAGTGTACCATATGCTCATTACCATTAACATGAAAAGTGGCATTGCCTTTGGTGCAATCAATAACAGCCCCTGCAGTATTAAGAAAAGGTCTTCCAAGAATAATAGACATACTATCGTCCTCGGGAATATCAAGAATAACAAAGTCCGTTAAAATAGTAACGTTTGCAACCACAACAGGCACATCCTCACAAATACCGACAGGTATAGCAGTTGATTTATTAGCCATTTGCAAAGATATTTCAGTAGGAGTCAACTTATTCAAATCAAGTCTATGATATAAAGAGAGAGGCATAACACTAACACCGGCTCCAAGATCACATAAAGCAGTTTTAACATAGTTTCTTTTAATGGAGCATGGTATAGTAGGTACTCCTGGATCTCCAAGTTTCTTTGGTATTCCACCCTTAAAAGTATAATTAGCAAGCATGATGGAAATTTCAGCTTCCGGTATCCTTCTTTTATTTGTAATAATATCTTTCATGTACTTAGCATAGGGATTTGTTTTGAGCATATCAGTTAATCGCATACGCAAAAAGATAGGTCTAATCATTTCAGCAAAGTGCTCAAAATCCTCATCATCCTTTTTCTTGGATGGTTTGGGAGGAAAAGGCATGGGTTTCTGAACCCAAGGTTCTCTTTCTTTACCATGTTTTCTAGCAACAAAGTCTTTCTTATCATAACGTTGATTCTTTGATTGTGGGTTATCAAGATCAACAGTAGGTTCAATTTCTATATCATTATCATTACTAGGTTGAGCATCATTATGAACATTATCATTAACATTTTCATTAGGTTCATGTTCATTACCAGATTGTGTTTCAGCATCAAAAATAGAAATATCATTTGGATTATCAGGTGGTTCAGCAATAGGTTCACTAGAAGTTTGCACAATCCTATCATTTTTCTTTTTCTTCCTTTTAGAAGAACTAGGTGCATCAATATTATTTCTCTGAGAATCTTGCTCAATTCTCTTAGGGTGGCCTTCAGGATACAAAGGTTCCTGAGTCATTCTACCAGTTCTAGTAGCCACTCTAACAACGTAATCATTTTCCTTACTATTCATTTTATTGAGCAATTATTTTTGAGCTTTAACTACTTGTTCTACTTGAGTGGTAACCATAGAAGCATGTTTACTAATAAGTTTAAGTTCACCTTTGACATTAGCCATATAATCACCCAAGTTTCCAAGCATATTTGAATTGTATTTTAATTTTCTACTAAAATAAGCATTAAAGTCTTCTTGCTTAGCCATAAATTTATCAAACTCATCTAAGCATGGGCTAGCAAATTTAGTAAGAGGGATTTCAGCTTTATCATATCTACAGAGAGAATTTACCTTTACTACCTGTGTCGGGTTATCGAGATCAGGGGGTTCTTCAATAAATAAAGGATTAAGATTATATGTTTCTTCAATAGGTGGTAAATTAAGACAATGTATTTCTTCAATAGGAGGTAAATTCTTAACATCTTCAGCTTTAATACCTTTTTCTTTCATAGATTTCTTTGCCTCTTGCATATCTTCGGGACTGAGAAATAGAATACCTCTCTTCTTCAGAGTTGGTTTAAGAATAGGATCATTAATTGGAGCAGGAGCTGGCTCAGGAGCTGGCTTAGGAGGTGCCCAATTTTTTTAATTTTTAAACATATTATTCAATAAGATTTCAGCTTCATCCAGTGTTCTTTGCCTGAAAAGAGAACCAGCGCATCAATCCAGGTAATCTCTAGAAGCATCGGTTAGTCCATTATAAAAGATATCAAGTATTTCATTTTTCTTAAGAGGATGATCAGGCACAACATTAAGTAACTTGAGAAGCCCCCCCCAAGCTTGTGGGAGACTCTCTTCTTTAATTTGCACAAAGTTGTATATTTCCTTTAAAGCAGCTTGTTTCTTATGAGCAGGGAAATATTTAGCAGAGAAGTAATAAATCATATCCTGGGGACTACGCACACAACGAGGATCAAGAGAATTAAACCATATCTTAGCATCACCCTTTAGTGAGAACGGAAATATTTTGAGGATATAAAAGTAGCGGGATCTCTCATCATTAGTGAACAGGGTGGCTATATCATTTAATTTAGTAAGATGTGCCACAACAGTTTCAGATTCATAGCCATAAAAAGGATCAGATTCAACCAAAGTAATTATATCAGGATCAACAGAGAATTCATAATCCTTATCAGTAACACAGATAGGTGAAGTAGCAAAAGCAGGGTCAGGTCTCATCCTAGCATTTAGAGATTTCTTATTCCATTTAGCTAATAACCTTTTGAGTTCAGTTCTATTTTTGCAAGCTAAAATTGCAAAAGAAGCTTCTTGATCAAATAAATAACCCTCAGGAATAACAAGTGATTCTTCATCATCACTTTCATCTTCATAATCAGATTCAATATTTTCAATTTCTCTAGCCCTAGCAAGTTGTTCATCGAGAAAATCACTAAGTGGCATAGTAGTATCAGGCATAGAGGTAGTTTCATCATAAGTATCATGCATAGCAGAAGTGGCATCATCAATAACATGTGACGTATCAGAACGAATAGCAGAAGCAGGTGTAGGTGTCGCAAATTTACTCATAACAGAAGGTGAATCAAGTGCGGAGCTAGATGGCAGTTTCTTACGTCCCCTCGTAGTTGTGGGATAGATCTTGGTTTTTGGATCTCTCAAGTTCTTCATAGTGTCTAGCAGATATAAATCCCAAGTGACTCAAAGAATAGAGCTTTGCTCCCCGGCAATGGTGCCAGAAATTAGTCTTCATAACCCACAAGTATAGGGGATCGCAACAGCTTTCGAGGGTAGAGTATTCAACCCAAATTTATTGATTCGACACAAGGGGAGCCAAAGAATATTCTCAAGTATTAGCAGCTGAGTAGTCAATTCAACCACACCTGGAAACTTAGTATGTGCAGCAAAGTGTTTAGTAGCAAAGTAATATGACAGTGATGGTAACGGTAACAAAAGAGTAACGAAAGCAAAGTAATGTTTTTGGTATTTTGTAGTGATTGTAACAATAGCAACGGGAAAGTAAATAAGCGTAAACCAGTATATGGAAAGCTCGTAGGCATTGGATCAATGATGGATAATTATGCCGGATGTGGTTCATCATGTAACAGTCATAACATAGGGTGACACAGAACTAGCTCCACTTCATCAATGTAATGTAGGCATGTATTCCGAATATAGTCATACATGCTTATGGAAAAGAACTTGCATGACATCTTTTTTCCTACCCTCCCGTGGCAGCGGGGTCCTAATGGAAACTAAGGGATATTAAGGCCTCCTTTTAATAGAGAACCGGAACAAAGCATTAGCACATAGTGAATACATGAACTCCTCAAACTACGGTCATCACCGGTAAGTATCCCGATTATTCTCACTTCGGGGTTAACGGATCATAACACATAATAGGTGACTATAGACTTGCAAGATAGGATCAAGAACACTCATATATTAATGAAAACATAATAGGTTCAGATCTGAAATCATGGCACTCGGGCCTTAGTGACAAGCATTAAGCATAGCAAAGTCATAGCAACATCAATATCAGAACATAGTGGATACTAGGGATCAAACCCTAACAAAACTAACTCGATTACATGATAAATCTCATCCAACCCATCACCGTCCAGCAATCCTACAATGGAATTACTCACGCACGGCGGTGAGCATCATGAAATTGGTGATGGAGGATGGTTGATGATGACGATGGCGACGAATCCCCCTCTCCGGAGCCCCGAACAGACTTCAGATCAGCCCTCCCGAGAGGTTTTAGGGCTTGGCGGCGGCTCCGTATCGTAAAACACAATGAAATCTTATTTTTAATTTTTTCTCCCCGAAAGGAGTTATATGGAGGTGGAGTTGGAGTCGGAGACGCAACAGGGGGCCCACGAGGTAGGGGGCACGCCCTAGGGGGGGGGGCGCCCACCCTCGTGAGAAGGGTGTGGGCCCCCTGGTCTTCATATTTGGCAAGGATTTTTTATTATTTATTGTAAAGTATTCTGTGGAGTTTCAGGTCATTTTGAGAACTTCTGTTTTCTGCACATAAAACAACATCATGGCAATTCTGCTGAAAACAGTGTCAGTCCGGGTTAGTTCCATTCAAATCATATAGGTTAGAGTCCAAAACAAGGGCAAAAGTGTTTGGAAAAGTAGATACGTTGGAGACGTATCAGTATGCTCGAAGTATTATTATTTCTATATCAATATTGAACTTTTGTCTTGAATCTTTCGGATCTGAATATTCATACCACAATTAAGAATAATTACAATGAAATTATGCCAAGTAGCATTCCACATCAAAAATTCTGTTTTTATCATTTACCTACTCGAGGATGAGCAGGAATTAAGCTTGGGGATGCTTGATACGTCTCCAACGTATCTATAATTTTTGATTGTTCCATGCTATATTATATCCTATTTTGGACATTATTGGGCTTTATTATACACTTTTATATTATTTTTGGGACTAACCTATTAACCAGAGGCCCAGCCCAGAATTGCTGTTTTTTTTGCCTATTTCAGAGTCTCCAGAAAAAGAATATCATACGGAGTCCAAACGGAATGAAACCTTCGGGAACGTGATTTTCGGAACAAACGTGATCCAGAGGACTTGGACCCTACGTCAAGACATCAACCAGGAAGGCACGAGGTAGGGGGCGCGCCCTCCACCCTCGTGGGGCCCATGTTGCTCCACCGACGTACTCCTTCCTCCTATATACCTACGTACCCCCAAACTACCAGATACGGAGCCAAAACCCTAATTCCACCGCCGTAACTTTCTGTATCCATGAGATCCCATCTTGGGGCCTCTTCCGAAGCTCCGCCGGAGGGGGCATCGATCACGGAGGGCTTCTACATCAACACCATAGCCTCTCCGATGAAGTGTGAGTAGTTTACTTCAGACCTACGGGTCCATAGTTATTAGCTAGATGGCTTCTTCTCTCTTTTTGGATCTCAATACAAAGTTCTCCCCCTCTCTTGTGGAGATCTATTCAATGTAATCTTCTTTTGTGGTGTGTTTGTTGAGATCGATGAATTGTGGGTTTATGATCAAGTTTATCTATGAACAATATTTGAATCTTCTCTAAAATTCTTTTATGTATGATTGGTTATGTTTGCAAGTCTCTTCGAATTATCAGTTTGGTTTGGCCTACTAGATTGATCTTTCTTGCAATGGGAGAAGTGCTTAGCTTTGGGTTCAATCTTGTGGTGTCCTTTCCCAGTGACAGTAGGGATAGCAAGGCACGTATTGTATTGTTGCCATCGAGGATAACAAGATGGGGTTTATATCATATTGCATGAGTTTATCCCTCTACATCATGTTATCTTGCTTAAAGCGTTACTCTGTTTTCTTGAACTTAATACTCTGGATGCATGCTGGATAGCAGTTGATGTGTGAAGTAATAGTAGTAGATGCAGGCAGGAGTCGGTCTACTTGTCTCGGATGTGATGCCTATATACATGATCATACCTAGATATTCTCATAACTATGCTCAATTCTGTCAATTGCTCAACAGTAATTTGTTTACCCACCATAATACTTATGCTTTGGAGAGAAGCCTCTAGTGAAACCTATGGCCCCCGGGTCTGTCTTCGATCATATTAATCTTCCAATACTTAGTTATTTCCTTTTCCATTTGTTTTACTTGCATCTTTATCTCCCTTTATCATAAAAATACCAAAAATATTATCTTATCATATCTGTCAGATCTCACTCTCGTAGGTGACCGTGAAGGGATTGACGACCCCTTTATCGCGTTGGTTGCAAGGAGTTTATTTGTTTGTGTAGCTGCGAGGGACTTGTGCGTGGCCTCCTACTGGATTGATACCTTGGTTCTCAAAAACTGAGGGAAATACTTACGCTACTTTGTTGCATCACCCTTTCCTCTTCAAGGGAAAACCAACGCAATGCTCAAGAGGTAGCAGAGATCCATATGATGTAACTCTTTTTGCGGTGTGTTTGTTGGGATCAAATGAACTTTGAGTTTATGATCAGATATATCTTTTTATCCATGAAAGTTATTTGAATCTTCTTTGATCCCTTATATGCATGATTGCTCATAGCCTCGTATTTCTTCTCCGATATTTGGGTTTTGTTTGGCCAACTCGATCTATTTATCTTGTAGTGGGAAGAGGTGCTTTGTAGTGGGTTCGATCTTACGGTGCTTGATCCCATTGACAGAAGGGGAACCGATGATACGTCTAATGACCCACAAATATAGGGGATCTATCGTAGTCCTTTCGATAAGTAAGAGTGTCAAACCCAACGAGGAGCAGAATGAAATGATAAGCGGTTTCCAGCAAGGTATTCTCTGCAAGTACTGAAACAAGTGGTAACAGATAGTTTTGTGATAGGATAATTTGTAACGAGCAACAAGTAACAAAAGTAAATAAAGTGCAACAAGGTGGCTAATACGTCTCCAACGTATCTATAATTTTTGATTGCTCCATGCTATATTATCTACTGTTTTGGACATTATTGGGCTTTATTATCCACTTTTATATTATTTTTGGGACTAACCTATTAACCGGAGGCCCAGCCCAGAATTGCTGTTTTTTGCCGGTTTTAGGGTTTCGAAGAAAAGGAATATCAAAAGGAGTCCAAACGGAATGAAACCTTCGGGAACATGATTTTTAGGAAGATTATGATCCGGGAGACTTGGACCCTACGTCAAGAAAGAAAAGAGGAGGCCACAAGGTAGGGGGGCGTGCCTGCCTACCCCAGGCGCGCCCTCCACCCTCGTGGGCCCCCTGTTGCTCCACCGACGTACTCCTTCCTCCTATATATACCTACGTACCCCCAAACGATCAGACACGGAGCCAAAACCCTAATTCCACCGCCGCAACTTTCTGGATCCACGAGATCCCATCTTGGGGCCTGTTCCGGAGCTCTGCCGGAAGGGGCATCGATCACGGAGGGCTTCTACATCAACACCATAGCCCCTTAGATGAAGTGTGAGTAGTTTACCTCAGACCTACGGGTCCATAGTTATTAGCTAGATGGCTTATTCTCTCTTTTTGGATCTCAATACAATGTTCTCCACCTCTCTTGTGGAGAACTATTCGATGTAATCTTCTTTTTGCGGTGTGTTTGTTGAGACCGATGAATTGTGGGTTTATTATCAAGTCTATCGATGAATAATATTTGAATCTTCTTTGAATTCTTTTATGTATGATTGGTTATCTTTGCAAGTCTCTTCGAATTATTAGTTTGGTTTGGCCTACTACATTGATCTTTCTTGCAATGGGAGAAGTTCTTAGCTTTGGGTTCAATCTTGCGGTGTCCTTTCCCAGTGACAGTAGGGGCAGCAAGGCACGTATTGTATTGTTGCCATCGAGGATAACTAGATGGGGTTTTCTTCATATTGCATGAGTCTATCCCTCTACATCATGTCATCTTGCTTAAGGCGTTACTCTGTTTTTAACTTAATACTCTAGATGCATGCTGGATAGCGGTCGATGAGTGGAGTAATAGTAGTAGATGCAGGCATGAGTCGGTCTACTTGTCTCGGACGTGATGCCTATATACATGATCATACCTAGATATTCTCATAACTATGCTCAATTCTATCAATTGCTCAACAGTAATTTGTTCACCCACCATAGAATACTCATGCTCTCGACAGAAGCCACTAGTGAAACCTATGGCCCCGGGTCTATCTTCATCATATTAAGCTCCTACTACTTAGTTATTTCCTTTGCTATTTACTTTGCATCTTTATCATAAAAATACCAAAAATATTATCTTATCATATCTATCAGATCTCACTCTCGTAAGTGGCCATATAGGGATTGACAACCCCTATTTGCGTTGGTTGTGAGGATTTATTTGTTTTGTGCAGGTACGAGCGACTCGCGCGTAGCCTCCTACTGGATTGATACCTTGGTTCTCAAAAACTGAGGGAAATACTTATGCTACTTTGCTGCATCATCCCTTCCTCTTCGGGGAAAACCAACGCAGTCCTCAAGAGGTAGCAAGAAGGATTTCTAGCGCCGTTGCCGGGGAGGTCTACGCAAAAGTCAATATACCAAGTACCCATCACATACCCTTATCTCCCGCATTATATTATTTGCCATTTGCCTCTCGTTTTCCTCTCCCCCCATGACGGTGTCCTGGACTAGGGGTACTCACCATGTCATCTCCCGATCTGTTAGATTGGGCCGAGGACCCCCATGGCCGTATACTCATGGGCCAGTTTGGACGGCTGCCGCATAGATGGAAGATTCCACAAGACTTGGTGATCAAGACAAGGACTTCTCCCCACCGGCGTATTCGGCTAGGACTCTTGTTATCCTAGGCCTCTGGTGCATCATATAAACCAAGGCCAGGCTAGTCGATAGATCATATACATACAATCATACCATAGGCTATCTTCTAGGGTTTAGCCTCTCCGATCTCGTGGTTGATCAACTCTTGTAATACTCATATCATCAAGAATAAATCAAGCATGACATAGGGTTTTACCTCCATCAAGAGGGCCCGAACCTGGGTAAAACATCATGTCCCCTATCTCCTGTTACCATCCGCCTTAGACGCACAGTTCGGGACCCCCTACCCGAGATCCGCTGGTTTTGACACCGACATTGGTGTTTTCATTGAGAGTTCCGCTGTGTGTTCGGCAAAAGGTTGATGGCTCGCATGCAGATCAACTGCGACTTCGGCATCTTCGTCACCAGCTCGATTGGTCACCTTGGTTCGACCAAGGACTGCGCCCTACCTCCGATCGTCATGTTCGGATGAGGACCTTTATAAACATCAACTCCGATCTCTATCAAAATCATGGAGGAATCATCCAGGGAGCCCGGGGGTTCAACGTCAACATTGCCCTCGGGCGACCGTGCTGTTTTTCTGGACAAAAAACTTGTGTCCGCCGCCACCGCCTCCTCAAGTGTCTTTTTAACGATTGCTTCGGTGGAATTGTGAGGAATTGAGTCTACAACAACCCTGGAAAATTTCGTCGAGTTCCGATGGAGGAATCTCTGGCAATCCACGATATACCGGAACCTTGTCAAATCTGGACGGGAATCTGGACGAGTTTAGGGCGTGGTGTCCAGCTTCTAGCTCGGACGTCGTTTGGAAAATCCAACCATTGATCGGCCGCGGAATTCCTATAGCTACCACCTCTCAAAATTTCAGCTCGATCCGACCGTCCAAACTCTGGGAACCTTCCGATTAGTGCATCACTTTTCGGATCTGTTTTCTGCGCGAAAACGAATCCGACCCGAGTTCGTCTTTTTTATGAACGGGATTTTGGACATCCCTTTTGAAGGAAGTTTTGTATGGGGTATTGTGTTTTGTTCCCGAACACATCCCACCAACTTTAAGATCTTTTGAACATGATCTTCAACATCATGCTGGTGTCACACCTGTCCGGCAATATTGCTCCACGGCTGCCGACCTGTGCTAGACACGTCGTCACTTTGTTGAGCCGAGCTCAACTTCTTCGGATCATCATCTCGGCAAGCCGAACAAGAGTCCGGGATCGCGAAGGATAAATCATCACCAACATCGCCGCCCCACGGATTACACGGAGCGGGCATACCGGCATCACCGCACGGTCACTTCATCAAGCCGGCATCGACCTGCATCGGAGGGCCGCACTAGTGCTTCTTCAAGCTGGTGTCCATCATGCCGACCTACTTCGACATCTCGGCTGGACCGGGGGCTTCACCATCTCTTCATCAACCTACTCTGGAGACTTCGGCGTCAGTAGCCGACCAGCTCTGTCACGTTAGCTGGACCGAGGGCTTTGCCTCGGCGAGCCAACCTTTGCCAGCATCGCCATGCCGTCGCTTTATTGCCCATCAGGCAATGGGTGTGCGGATCGAGTCCCAATTTTGGGAATCACCTTTCTTCGGATTGCTACAACAAATGAACCAGGTTTAT
The DNA here is from genome assembly GCF_003073215.2 of Triticum urartu. Lineage (NCBI taxonomy): Eukaryota > Viridiplantae > Streptophyta > Magnoliopsida > Poales > Poaceae > Triticum > Triticum urartu. The sequence goes on along the minus strand of NC_053025.1, from coordinate 85,084,089 downwards.
TAATCATAGTATTTTTTGCTTGTTTGGGTTCATTTTTCCTAAGGAATTATTACTCTGGTTTGTCCATCATATGTACGCAGGTCTATCAAATGGTGGCCGCATTAATGATGATCGCATGGTGGTTCGGTCAGTTTCCGTACATAGTCTGGCGAACGCCGCATCCGGAACTCGGACCGACCTATGAATTCAGGCTTTGCCATGCCTTTACCGCATCATGTTGACGCCCTGCATCGACATTAACTTCAGCGCCAGGCCATATTTCTTTTATTACTCACTTGCATAAATTATTTATTATGCAACGATTTTTTATTATTACTATTATCTCCGGTTTGCACTATTTTTTGTGCACAGGAAAATGATCCAGCCGGACTATATCCTTTGGCGTCATCTCGGCTGAACGAGGGGCTTCGTCAACACTTCATTACCCCTTGCCGGGGACTCCGACATCATTCTGCCGGCCTACATTGACCGTGCTATGTCACCACTTCGGAGTGCCGAGCTCTTCGCTCCGCCACCTTGGGACCGGCTTGGGGGATGGAACCTTGTCCCGCATCAAGCTCGGACCGCGTCATCAATGCCAAACACATTAACCAACTAAGTCGCTTTCATGCTCAAAGTTTTAATTTTTATCTTGTGTTCGGTTCGACCAAGCATTATACCTTTTTGGAAAAAAGTTGCTTGTAAAAAATCTCCTTGTCAAAACTTTGTTTGTGGCATGCAAATTCAAATACACCGTTTACTTGGGGGCTTCCTTCATGAAGCTTTTTCCTCTTGCATATGACTATACTTGTACGGCTTCGTTCCTTGTTCGTGTATTAAGCCACAATATGCACCATATTGACTTAAGCGATTTGCAAGCTGGGTTGCCTGGCTCCTGTGCTTACCCCTATGTTCCCGATTGTTCGGCTAGGGAGTAAAGGGAGCACCTCTGCGATTGTCACGACCGGGTCCTCCGAGCTCTGACCTCAGACTGGGTGAAGCCGAAAGCTAGCGCTCTTATTGTTTTCAATCATGGTCGGCACACAACGGAACTCATGAGTACAAAAAATCTATTGCACAAGTCTCATAGTAATAATGAGCACCGAAGAAAGGTATCGGTGGGGGTACTATTTTCTTCAAAGATGCTTCTTACACTTTGTTAGTAATATAGCATAAGTTCCCTGAGCGCGCTTTGTCTGTTACAGCCTTATGGCCTGATTGCCTAGTCATCAGAAACACCATCGATACTTTCGACAGGCGGAGTACATGACACTTTTCGGCCCTTGGCCGAAGAGGGAGAAGCCGACGGTCGGTTAAGACGCATTTAAAGTACGGGTGAACACAAATATGATATAAGTACTTTGGTACATACAATCATTATACATAAAATTCTTACACAAGTCACTTGGGGGCTCTTAAAATTTATATATGAGCTGTAAATGTGTTTTCTTCTTGGTCGTTGTCAAAACATGACAGAAGCACAATCTTTTCTTTCTCTTCCAATTTTCGGATTGGCACCGAACACTTGATCTTGTTTGGACGTCATGTTTTTACTGAAGTTTTTTGGCTTTCCAAGCTTTTTGGCACTTTTAAACTATTTTTGTGTTTCCAGCACAAGTCTCACAGTGCAATGCCGGACACCTTTAGAGATTCGGCAAAAATATTCTCGGATATTGCTATATATGCATCGGTTTCGAATTGTGTCTTCGGTCAATAGTTGGGTTGCCCGGCTCCTGCACTTGCTTCCTACGTTCCGCTTTGTTCGGCTAGGAGTGCAAAGGGAGAACCACTGTGATTGTGCTTCCAGCTCACATGGTTAAGCACCTCAGTGGAGAAAGCCGAAAACTAACTGTCATAAATCCCGGTAAACTGGTCAGCGATCCGATGACTGTGTTAAATGACGGGCCATTCATAACAATGGCCGGAGTGTTTACGGCTTGACCTCGACTGTCACCGAACACTACCGGGGGCTATTAACTGGCCTCCCAAACTAAATCCTCGATATTTTGCTCTTACATTGGAGCTGAGGTTTCATGATCATGCTTAGCATGACAACCCAAATAAAGGAACCGATAGCGGGACTATTTTCTTTGGAAGACATTTCTTATGTTAAACAGTAATATAACATATCTCTCTGCGTACCTTTGTTTATAAAACCGTATGGCCAGATTGCCTTGTTTGTCATAAATCTTTGCCCTCATAAAGGCTTTATAAAGTAGGACAAACACTCCTCGGCTACTGGCCGAGGAGGTGGAAGCCGATGGTCGGTCAACAAAGTTTTGTACAATGCGGATCCGAGCATTAATGACGTAAAGTACTTGGATACATAGAGTCATTACACATAATTTGTGATTTTACTATGGATATTGATCCTTAATTCGGCCACCTGTGCCCGCATTAAGGCTCGAGGGCTACTGGGCTTCGGGCTTATTATTTAAAAACATTAAAGGGGCACATCGATCCCCTGATATGGTGTTGCCACACGACCAGTGTCTCGGGGGCTACTGCATTGCCTGTTCAATGCAGAAAATTTTAAGTGCAATACAGTTGCCGAGGAGATTTTGATCCTCAGGTTGGTCGGCCGCACCCAACCTGAGTCTCGAGAACTGAGCACGCCGCTTTTTGTGTTCAGCCGAGCTAGGACTTGATCCTCAGACCGATTTTGCAAATCAACCTGGAGTCTCAGCGGCTACTGGGATCAGTGGTCTTACGTCATCCTTCAGGTACATCTCAGGTTTTAGACCGATACACACCTTGAGGGCTACTGGCTATATATCTCGGCAGAGAATAAATTGCACCAATCAAAACTATTGACAAAAAATTGGCCCACAGTCGGGGTGGTGCACCACCTCGGAAGCAGTCTGGCATAAAGCTCGGGCGCTAGTGGCTGGCTCCATAGAGGACATTTCCAGCATTAAGCTCGGCTAAACTCCTTCAACTTTTCGGGACCAAGATGATCTATAACATCTTGGATATAGTCCGGCGTTGGAGCTTGGACAAGGTCCGGCGTTGGAGCTTGGATACATTTCGGCGTTAGAGGTCGGAAGCAGTCCGACATTGGTGCTCGGCTGCAAAAGATACCTCGAATGTAGTCCGGCGTTAGAGCTCGGACGCAAGAGGACACTGCCTCCCGGGAACAACTTCAAACCTGAGGTGTGGCATAAAAATAACAAGGCATTGATAAAGGCCGGAAACTTAAAGGGGCTCCTCGGATACCCGACGTGTAAACTCGTCGAATGCATTTCGGCGATCCTCAAGATTGAAGATGAGAAGATTTGTTGAACCAGTTTTCAAGACCGACGACCGAATATGAAGAACAGTTCGGAAGAATCGAGGAGCATCCCTAACTTGAAGACTGGTTCAGGGGGCTACTGACGGTGTCCTGGACTAGGGGGTACTCACCACGTCATCTCCCGATCTGTTAGATTGGGCCGGGGACTCCCATGGCCGTATACTCATGGGCCAGTTCGGACGGCTGCCGCATACATGGAAGATTCCACAAGACTTGGTGATCAAGACAAGGACTTCTCCCCACCGGCGTATTCGGCCAGGACTCTTGTTATCCTAGGCCTCTGGTGCATTATATAAACCGAGGCCAGGCTAGTCGATAGATCATATACATACAATCATACCATAGGCTAGCTTCTAGGGTTTAGCCTCTCCGATCTCGTGGTAGATCAACTCTTGTAATACTCATATCATCAAGAATAAATCAAGCAGGACGTAGGGTTTTACCTCCATCAAGAGGCCCCGAACCTGGGTAAAACATCGTGTCCCCTGTTTCCTGTTACCATCCTCCTTAGACGCACAGTTCGGGACCCCCTACCCGAGATCCGCCGGTTTTGACACCGACACCCCACTTCACCCTTGCCGTTTTATTCGCCCTCTCTCTCTATCCTCCCTCTCTTTCTCTATTTACCTCTTTTGCCCTTTTCTTGTTTGCTCGTTGATATGTCTCCAACGTATCTATAATTTTTGATTGCTCCATGCTATATTATCTACTGTTTTGGACTATATTGGGCTTTATTTTCCACTTTTATATTATTTTTGGAACTAACCTATTAACCGGAGGCCCATCCCAGAATTGTTGTTTTTTGCGTGTTTTAGGGGTTCGAAGAAAAGGAATATCAAACGGAGTCCAAACGGAATGAAACCTTCGGAAACGTGATTTTCTCACCGAATACAACTCAGGAGACTTGGACCCTACGTCAAGACAATTAACAGGAGGTCACGAGGTAGGGGGCGCGCCCTACCCCCCAGGCGCCCCCACCCTCGTGTCCCCCTTGTTGCTCCACCGACGTACTTCTTCCTCCTATATATATCCATGTACCCCCAAACCATCGGGGACGGAGCCAAAAACCTAATTCCACCACCGTAACTTTCTGTATCCACGAGATCCCATCTTGGGGCCTGTTTCGGAGCTCCGCCGGAGGGGGCATCGATCACGGAGGGCTTCTACATCATCATCCAAGCCTCTTCGATGAAGTGTGAGTAGTTTACTTCAGACCTACGGGTCCATAGTTAGTAGCTAGATGGCTTCTTCTCTCTTTTTGGATCTCAATACAATGTTCTCCCCCTCTCTTGTGGAGATCTATTCGATGTAATCTTCTTTTTGCGGTGTGTTTGTTGATACCGACGGATTGTGGGTTTATGATCAAGTCTATCTATGAATAATATTTGAATCTTCCCTGAATTCTTTTATGTATGATTGGTTATCTTTGCAAGTCTCTTCGAATTATCAGTTTGGTTTGGCCTACTAGATTGGTTGTTCTTGCCATGGGAGAAGTGCTTAGCTTTGGGTTTGATCTTGCAGTGTCCTCTCCCAGTGACAGAAGGGGCAGCAAGGCACGTATTGTATCGTTGCCATCGAGGATAACAAGATGTTTTTTTGTCATATTGCATGAAACTATCCCTCTACATCATGTCATCTTGCTTAAGGCGTTACTCTATTTTTAACTTAATACTCTAGATGCATGCTGGATAGCGGTCGATGAGTGGAGTAATAGTAGTAGATGCAGAATTGTTTCGGTCTACTTGTCTCGGACGTGATGCCTATATACATGATCATACCTAGATATTCTCATAACTATGCTCAATTCTGTCAATTGCTTAACAGTAATTTGTTCACCCACCGTAGAATACTTATGCTCTTGAGAAAAGCCACTAGTGAAATCTATGGCCCCTAGGTCTCTTTCTCATCATATAAATCTCCATCACTTTATTATTGCTTTGCTTTTACTTTGCCTTTTACTTTTTACTTTGCATCTCTATATCAAAAATACCAAAAATATTTTTTATCATCTCTATCATATCTCACTTTCGTAAGTGACCGTGAAGGGATTGACAACCCCTAAGCACGTTGGTTGCGTTGAGCTATTGTTTTTGTGTAGGTACAAGGGACTTGAGCGTAGCCTCCTACTAGATTGATACCTTGGTTCTCAAAAACTGAGGGAAATACTTATGCTACTTTGCTGCATCATCCTCTCCTCTTCGGGGAAATCCAACGCAGTGCTCAAGAGGTAGCAAGAATAATTTCTGGCGCCGTTGCTGGGGAGTCTGCGCAAAAGTCAACATACCAAGTACCCATTACAATCCCTATCTCCCACATTACATTATTTGCCATTTGCCTCTCGTTTTCCTCTCCCCCACTTCACCCTTGCCGTTTTATTCGCCCTCTCTCTCTATCCTCCCTCTCTATTTGCCTCTTTTTGCCCGTTTGCTTTTTGTTTGCTCATGTGTTGGATTGCTTGTTTATCGCGATCGCTCAAGATAATACTAAATTATGTGAGTTCACCAATACCAACAATAATGATTTCCTTAGCACTCCAATTGGTCCTCTTACCGATGCTGAATCTTGTGAAATTAATACTGCTTTGCTGAATCTTGTCATGAAAGATCCGTTCTCCGACCTTCCTAGTGAAGATGTCGCTACTCATGTTGATAGCTTCATTGATTTGTGTGACATGCAAAAGAAGAAAGATGTCAATAATGATATTGTTAAATTAAAGCTATTTCCTTTTTCGCTTAGAGATCGTGCTAAAGCTTAGTTTTCATCTTTGCCTTAAAATAGTATTGATTCATGGAATAAGTGCAAAGATGCTTTTATCTCTAAGTATTTTCCTCCCGCTAAGATCATCTCTCTTAGAAACGATATTATGAGTTTTAAGCAATTTGTTCATGAACATGTTGCACAAGCTTGGGAGAGAATGAAATTAATGATATGTAATTGCCCTACTCATGGTTTAAATTTGTGGATGATTATACAATATTTTATGCCGGATTGAATTTTGCTTCTAGAAATCTCTTAGATTCGGCCAAGGGAGGCACTTTTATGGAAATCACTTTAGGAGATGCTACTAAACTCCTAGATAATATTATGGTTAATTATTCTCAATGGCACACTGAAAGATCCACTAATAAAGAAGTGCATGCGATAGAAGAAATTAATGTTTTGAGTGGAAAGATGGATGAACTTATGAAATTATTTGCTACTAAGAGTGTTTCTTCTGATCCTAATGATATGCCTTTGTCTACTTTGATTGAGAATAATAATGAATCTATGGATGTGAATTTTGTTGGTAGGAACAATTTTGGTAACAACGCGTATAGAGGAAATTTCAATTCTAGGCCTTATCCTAGTAATCCCTCTTACAATTATGGTAATTCCTACGACAATTCTTATGGAAATTATAATAATATTCCCTCTGATTTTGATTCTAATATTAAAGAATTTATTACTTCGCAAAAGAATTTTAATGCTATGATTGAAGAAAAATTGCTTAAGATTGATGATTTGGCTAGGAACGTTGATAGAATTGCTCTTGATGTTGATTCTTTGAAACTTAAATCTATTCCACCTAAGCATGATATCAATGAGTCTCTCAAAGCCATGAGAATTTCCATTGATGAGTGCAAAGAAAGAACCGCTAGGATGCGTGCTATGAAAGATGCCTTTATTAAAGCATGTTTTTCTAGTTCCTATGAAAATAATGATGAAGATCTAAAAGTTATTGATGTGTCCCCTATTAAATCTTTGTTTTGCAATATGAATATTGATAATGATGGGACTGAATATAATCCACCTTTACCTAGAAGGCGTTCCAAGAATTCTGAATCTTTTGATCTTGATGCTAAATTTGATAAAAGTGGGATTGAAGAAATTAAAACCCTAGACGTTGCTAAACCCACTATTATGAAATTCAAGGAATTTAACTATGAAAATTGCTCTTTGGTTGAATGTTTCTCCTTGTTTCAATCCGTGCTAAATTCTCCTCATGCTTACAGTCAAAATAAAGCATTTACTAAACATATCGTTGATGCCTTGATGCAATCTTATGAAGAAAAACTTGAATTGGAAGTTTCTATCCCTAGAAAACTTTATGATGAGTGGGAACCAACTATTAAAATTAAAATTGAAAATTATGAGTTTTATGCTTTGTGTGATTTAGGTGCTAGTGTCTCTACTATTCCCAAAACTTTGTGTGATTTGCTAGATTTCCGTGATTTTGATGATTGCTCTCTAAACTTGCATCTTGCGGATTCCACTATTAAGAAACCTATGGGAAGAATTAATGATGTTATTATTGTGGCAAATAGGAATTATGTGCCCATAGATTTTATCGTTCTTGATATACATTGCAATCCTTCTTGCCCTATTATTCTCGGTAGACCTTTCCTTAGAACGGTTCGTGCAATTATTGATATGATGAAGGAAGGGAATATTAGATTTCAATTTCCATTAAAAAAGGGCATGGAACACTTCCCTAGAAAGAATATAAAATTGCCATATGAATCTATTATGAGAGCCACTTATGGATTGCCTACTAAAGATGGCAATACCTAGATCTATTCTTGCTTGTTATGCCTAGCTAGGGGCGTTAAACGATAGCGCTTGTTGGGAGGCAACCCAATTTTATTTTTATTCCTTGCTTTTAGCTCCTGTTTAGTAATAAATAAATTATATAGACTCTGTTTTATTTGTGTTTTTTGTGTTTAATTAGTGTTTGTGCCAAGTAGAACCGTTGGGAAGACTTGGGGAAAGTCTTGTTGAACTTGTTGTAAAAAACAGAAACTTTAGCGCTCACGAGAACTGCTGTAATTTTTATTTGAGAAGTGCTATTTAGTTAATTCTTTTTGAAGATGATTAACAGATAAATCCCTCACGTCCAGAAACTTATTTTAGAATTTTTGGGGTTCCATATCTTGCGTTAGCTACAGATTACTACAGACTGTTCTGTTTTTGACAGATTCTGTTTTTCGTGTGTTGTTTGCTTATTTTGATGAATCTATGGTTAGTAAAATAGTTTATAATCCATATAGAAGTTGGAATACAGTAGGTTTAACACCAATATAAATAAAGAATGAGTTCATTACAGTACCTTGAAGTGGTCTTTTGTTTTCTTTCGCTGACGGAGCTCACGAGATTTTCTACTTTAAGTTTTGTGTTGTGAAGTTTTCAAGTTTTGGGTAAAGATTTGATGGACTATGGAACAAGGAGTGGAAAGAGCCTAAGCTTGGGGATGCCCCGGAAAGCATCCCCTCTTTCGTCTACTTCTATCGGTAACTTTACTTAGAGCTATATTTTTATTCACCACATGATATGTGTTTTGCTTGGAGAAGTCTATCTATGAATAATATTTGAATCTTCTCTGAATTGTTTTATGTATGATTGGTTATCTTTGCAAGTCTCTTCGAATTATCATTTTGGTTTGGCCTACTAGATTGATTGTTCTTTCCATGGGAGAAGTGCTTAGCTTTGGGTTTGATCTTGCAGTGTCCTCTCCCAGTGACAGAAGGGGCAGCAAGGCACGTATTGTATCGTTGCCATCGAGGATAACAAGATGGTTTTTTATCATATTGCATGAAACTATCCCTCTACATCATGCCATCTTGCTTAAGGTGTTACTCTGTTTTTAACTTAATACTCTAGATGCATGCTGGATAGCGGTCGATGAGTGGAGTAATAGTAGTAGATGCAGAATCATTTCGGTCTACTTTTCTCGGACGTGATGCCTATATACATGATCATACCTAGATATTCTCATAACTATGCTCAATTCTGTCAATTGCTCAACAGTAATTTGTTCACCCACCGTAGAATACTTATGCTCTTGAGAGAAGCCACTAGTGAAACCTATGGCCCCCAGGTCTCTTTCTCATCATATTAATCTCCATCACTTTATTATTGCTTTGCTTTTACTTTGCTTTTACTTTTTACTTTGCATCTCTATATCAAAAATACCAAAAATATTATTTATCATCTCTATCAGATCTCACTTTCGTAAGTGACCGTGAAGGGATTGACAACCCCTAAGCGCGTTGGTTGCATTGAGCTATTGTTTTTGTGTAGGTACAAGGGACTTGAGCATAGCCTCCTACTGGATTGATACCTTGGTTCTCAAAAACTGAGGGAAATACTTACACTACTTTGCTGCATCATCCTCTCATCTTCAGGGAAATCCAACACAGTGCTCAGGAGGTAGCACTCCTATGGTTGGAATAGTTGTTTATTTATTACTAAACAGAGAACCTAAGATCTATGGATCCTCATCCGCTTGCTAATCTTTTTAAGAGATCAAATTATGATGAACCAATTGCTAGTGAGTTTTGTGCACTAGATTATCTTTATGAAGTTTTGCTTGAAATTCGTGAATCTAAAAATTGTGATAAAGTACTTTATGGAGTGATTCATGATGAATCTTTGAATAAAAAGCATGATTGCAATGATTTTACTATAAATTCTCTTGATGTCAATTGTGCTAATAATATGCAAAACCCTAAGCTTGGGGATGCTAGTTTTGCTATGTCCTCTACTTGTAGAAATGATCATGATTGGGGTGATTCTTCTTTTGATCTTGAAATTTTATTTACTCCTCATGATGATTATGAGATTGATAATAGTGTTTGCAATAATACTAAAAGTGGGTTTGGAGAGGTCATGACTTTAGTTAATGTTAATCCCACTATTTTGGAAGAGTGTCAACTCTGCATGCATGTGGATCGTGTTGAAATATTTTATGTGATAGCTATTTTGTTAAATTTTCTTATGATCCTACATGTAATTATTACGAGAGAGGAAAATATGGTGGTAGAAATTTTCATGTTACTAAATTACCTCTCATTATGTTGAGATTGCTATTGTTTCTTTCCACTTCCTTGCATATGCTAGTTTTTGCTTGCGATGATAATTTGTTTGCCTATAAGATGCCTATGCATAGGAATTATGTTAGACTTAGATGTGTTTGTCATGTGTTTTATGATGCTCTCTTTGTGCTTCAATTCTTGTCTTTCATGTGAGCATCATTGAAATATTATGCCTAGCTATAAGGCTTTGAAGAAAAGCGCTTGTTGGGAGACAACCCAATATTTTTCCTTGCTGTTTTTCAATAAATAATATATCTAGCCTCTGTTTTGGTTGTGTTTTTTGTGTTTAATTAGTTTTTGTGCCAAGTAGAACCATTGGGAAGACTTGGGGAAAGTCTTGTTGAACTTGCTATAAAAAACAGAAACTTTAGCGCTCACGAGAACTGCTGTTATTTTTATTTGGAAAGTGCTATTTAGTTAATTATTTTTGCATATGATTAATAGATAAATTCCTCACGTCCAGCAATTTATTTTAGAATTTTTGGGGCTCCAGATCTTGCGCTAGCTACATATTACTACAGACCGTTCTGTTTTTCGTGTGTTATTTGCTTATTTTGATGAATCTATGGCTAGTAAAATAGTTTATAAACCATAGAGAAGTTGGAATACAGTAGGTTTAACACCAATATAAATAAAGAATGAGTTAATTACAGTACCTTGAAGTGGTCATTTGTTTTCTTTCGCTGACGGAGCTCACGAGATTTTCTACTTTGAGTTTTGTGTTGTGAAGTTTTCAAGTTTTGGGTAAAGATTTGATGGATTATGGAACAAGGAGAGGCAAGAGCCTAAGATTGGGGATGCCCATGGCACCCCCAAGATAATCTAAGGACACCTAAAAGCCAAAGCTTGGGGATGCCCCGAAAGGCATCCCCTCTTTCGTCTACTTCTATCGGTAACTTTACTTGGAGCTATATTTTTATTCACCACATGATATGTGTTTTGCTTGGAGGGTATTGTATTATTTGAGTCTTTGCTTTTTAGTTTACCACAATCATCCTTGCTTTACACACCTTTTGAGAGAGCCATACATGATTTGGAATTTGTTAGAATACTCTATGTGCTTCGCTTATATCTTTTGAGTTATATAATTTTGCTCTAGTACTTCACTTATATATTTTAGAGCACGGTGGTGGATTTGTTTTATAGAAACTATTGATCTCTCATGCTTCACTTAGATTATTTTGAGAGTCTTAATAGCATGGTAATTTTCTTAAAATCGTATTATGCTTGGTATGCAAGATTAATAATAAAAATTCTCTTATGAGTGTGTTGAATACTATGATAAGTTTGATACTTGATAATTGTTTTGAGATATGGAGATGGTGATATTAAAGTCATGCTAGTTGAGTAGTTGTGAATTTGATAAATACTTGTGTTGAAGTTTGTGATTCCCGTAGCATGCACGTATGGTGAACCGTTATGTGATGAAGTCGTAGCATGATTTATTTATTGATTGTCTTCCTTATGAGTGGCGGTCGGGGATGAGCGATGGTCTTTTCCTACCAATCTATTCCCCTAGGAGCATGCGCGTAATACTTCGATTTGATAACTTGTAGATTTTTGCAATAAGTATATGATTTCTTTATGACTAATGTTGAGTCCATGGATTATACGCAATCTCACCCTTCCACCTTTGCTAGCCTCTCTAATACCGCACACCTTTTGCCGGTATCATACACCCACCATATACCTTCCTCAAAACAGCCACCATACCTACCTATTACGGCATTTCCATAGCCATTCCGAGATATATTGCCATGCAACTTTCCACCCTTCCGTTTATTATGACACACTCCATCATTGTCATATTGCTTAGCATGATCATGTAGTTGACATCATATTTGTGGCAAAGCCACCGTTCATAATTCTTTCATACATGTCACTCATGAGTTATTGCGTATCCCGGTACACCTCCGGAGGCATTCATATAGAGTCATATTTTGTTCTAAGTAGCGAGCTGTAATTGTTGAGTTGTAAGAAACAAAAGTGTGATGATCATCATTATTAGAGCATTGTCCCAGTGAGGAAAGGATGATGGAGACTATGATTCCCCCACAAGTCGGGATGAGACACTGGACGAAAAAATAAAAAAGAAAGAAAGAAAAAAGGCCATAAAAAGGAAGAGAAAAGGCCCAAATAAAAAAATAATAAAAAATGAGAGAAAAAGAGAGAAGTGACAATGTTACTATCCTTTTACCACACTCGTGCTTAAAAGTAGCACCATGATATTCATAGTAGAGAGTCTCTCATGTTATCACTTTCATATACTAGTGGGAATTTTTCATTATAGAACTTGGCTTGTATATTCCAATGATGGGCTTCCTCAAATTTCCCTAGGTCTTCATGAGCAAGCAAGTTGGATGCACACCCACTTAGTTTCTTTTTGAGCTTTCATATACTTATAGCTCTAGTGCATCCGTTGCATGGCAATCCCTACTCACTCACATTGATATCTATTGATGGGCATCTCCATAGCCCGTTGATACGCCTAGTTGATGTGAGACTATCTTCTCCCTTTTTGTCTTCTCCACAACCACCACTCTATCCCACCTATAGTGCTATATCCATGGCTCACGCTCATGTATTGCGTGAAAATTGAAAAAGTTTTGAGAATGTCAAAAGTATCAAACAATTGCTTGACTTGTCATCGGGGTTGTGCATGATTTAAATATTTTGTGTGGTGAAGATAGAGCATAGCCAGACTATATGATTTCGTAGGGATAACTTTCTTTAGCCATGTTATTTTGAGAAGACATAATTGCTTTGTTAGTATGCTTGAAGTATTATTATTTTCTATGTCAATATGAACTTTTGTCTTGAATCTTTCGGATCTGAATATTCATACCACAATTAAGAAGAATTACATTAAAATTATGCCAAGTAGCACTCCACATCAAAAATTGGCAAGAGTTGGAATACAAATATGGCAAGTTACATACGGGGCGTTACAGCCCCCCAACCTCGTGGGCCCCTCGTGGCTGCCCTGACCGACTTCTTTCGCCTATATATGTCCATATACCCTAAAAACATCGGGGAACAGAATAGATCGGGAGTTCCGCCGCCAGAAGCCTTTAGCCACCGAAAACCAATCTAGACCCGTTCCGGCACCCTGCCGGAGGGGGATCCCTCTCCGGTGGCCATCTTCATCATCCCGGTGCTCTCCATGACGAGGAGGGAGTAGTTCTCCCTCGGGGCTGAGGGTATGTACCAGTAGCTATGTGTTTGATCTCTCTCTCTCGTGTTCTTGAGGTGGTACGATCTTGATGTATCTCGAGCTTTGCTATTATAGTTGGATCTTATGATGTTTCTCCCCCTCTACTCTCTTGTAATGGATTGAGTTTTCCCTTTGAAGTTATCTTATCGGATTGAGTCTTTAAGGATTTGAGAACACTTGATGTATGTCTTGCGTGGGATACCCGTGGTGACAATGGGGTATTCTATTGATCCACTTGATGTATGTTTTGGTGATCAACTTGCGGGTTCCGCCCATGAACCTATGCATAGGGGTTGGCACACGTTTTCGTCTTGATTCTCCGGTAGAAACTTTGGGGCACTCTTTGAGGTTCTATGTGTTGGTTGAATAGATGAATCTGAGATTGTGTGATGCATATCGTATAATCATACCCACGGATACTTGAGGTGACATTGGAGTATCTAGGTGACATTAGGGTTTTGTTGATTTGTGTCTTAAGGTGTTATTCTAGTACGAACTCTAGGTAGATTGACGGAAAGAATAGCTTCGTGTTATTTTACTACGGACTCTTGAATAGATCGATCAGAAAGGTAACTTTGAGGTGGTTTCGTACCCTACAATAATCTCTTCTTTGTTCTCGCTATTAGTGACTTTGGAGTGACTCTTTGTTGCATGTTGAGGGATAGTTATATGATCCAATTATGTTATTATTGTTGAGAGAACTTGCACGTGAAAGTATGAACCCTAGGCCTTGTTTTTCGGATTGCATAATGTTTGTGCATTTTGCTTCATTAGTTCTTGCTGTTTGTATGTTATCATTTACAACCGTTTAATTTATCCTTATTGCGGTGTCTCACCATCTATTTGCCGCACTAGGTTGCCTTGCAGATTTATCTTGGTATTGGGTGTGTTGGGGACACAAGAGACTCTTTTGTTATTTGGTTGCAGGGTTGTTTGAGAGGACCATCTTCATCTACGCCTCCCACTGATTGATAAACCTTAGGTCATCCACTTGAGGGAAATTTGCTACTGTCCTAAAAACCTCTACACTTGGAGGCCCAACAACGTCTACAAGAATAAGCTTGTGTAGTATACATCAGTTCATACCCCCCGATACTAGCCATAGTTTCATCAAAATAAGCAAACAACACACGAAAAACAGAATCTGCCAAAACAGAATAGTCTGTAGCAATCTGGAGGTTTCGAATACTTCTGTAACTCCAAAAATTCTGAAAAATTAGGACGACCTAAATAATATGTATATTGATCTACTTAAGTTGGAATTGGTATTTTATAGCTCTCTGGCAAAAAAATAAAATTATTCTCGTGAGCGCATACTTTCTGTTTTTATCAGCAAGATCAAACAACAATCACCCAAGAAGATCCTAAAGGCTTTACTTGGCACAAACACCAATTAAAACATAAAAAACACAATCATAACAGAGGCTAGATAAAATATTTATTACTAAACAGGAACAAAAAGTAAAGAACAAAAATAAAAATTGGGTTGCCTCCCAACAAGCGCTATCTTTTAACGCCCCTAGCTAGGCATAAAAGCAAGAATAGATCTAGGTATTGCCATGATAATGATAAGGAAAATCGCGAAAACTCATCTCATACTCCCTACGTTCAGCAACAAGTTTTCTTTGTGGCAAGCAAAAGTAATCAAAAGGGCTAAATTTAATGGGACAAAAGTCCCCAAGATCAAGCTCGGGAGGTATTGGTTCCTCCTTTGGCCCCTCATATTGCACAACCAATTCATCATTATAAGCATTCTTTTGGCAAAAAGTCATGAGCCTTTGTTCAAGGGAAAAACCTAACCCATTTTTCTGGATAGCAAAGTTATCATTAAGTTCAGAAATCCTGTCAACTAGAACATCGGTAGGAACCTTTTTTCTAAGGTTTTCATTAAAAGCAACATGATCTAAAGATCATAAGCGCATTATGTCATCTTGATAAAAAGGATTGCTTCTATGGGAGGACGGTTGGCATCCACCCTATAATGCGCAAAAATTTCATTGGCCTCTTTTATTATAAATCTGAACTCATGAGCTAAAAAGATGGTAGCTGCCCGCTTAACAGAAGAATGCTCAATATTGGAAAATTCTAGAAAAATCCTCTATATGCAAGTATGCATGTGGATAAATTGTTTTTCAAGTTCAACCACGAGCAAAGATATAGCATCCACAAGACTACTAGTTTTATGAAGAATAGACCCGCCCATAGTGGGCAAAGCACCGACGCAAGGAAAGAAATCTTGAGTAACTCATTTTCCAATAATATTACCACTACCAATCTGAAACTTTTTAGTGTGTAAAATAGTAGGTTCTTCATGAGGATAATCAAAAGCATCAATGTTTCCCTCATCGTTATTACTACCCTTTTCAATGATAACCTCCCCGGTTTTAGACATGATGGCAACAAACCGTACTAAGAGCGAACGCACAAGAGGCAAGTGGAAAGAGGCAAACGGAAAAGGGGCGAATAAAACGACAAAGGTGAAGTGGGGGAGAGGAAAACGAGAGGCAAATGGCAAATAATGTAATGCGGGGTAGAAGAGTTTATGATGGGTACTTGGTATGTCTTGACTTGAGCGTAGATCTCCCCGGCAACGGCGCCAGAAATCCTTCTTGCTACCTCTTGAGCATGTGTTGGTTTTCCCTTGAAGAGAAAAGGGTGATGCAGCAAAGTAGCGTAAGTATTTCCCTCAGTTTTTGAGAACCAAGGTATCAATCCAGTAGGATATAACATGCAAGTCACCTAGTACATGCACAAACAATCAAGAACCTCACAACCAACGCGATAAAGGGGTTGCCAATCCCTTCATGGCCACTTGCGAAAGTGAGATCTGATAAAGATAGTAAGATAAATATTTTTGGTATTTTGTGGTATAGATTGGAAAGTAAAGATTGCAAAATAGTAAACGAGATGTGATAATAAAAGGAGATGCAATATGATAAGAAAGAGACTCGGGGGCCATAGGTTTCACTAGTGGCTTCTCTCATGATAGCAAGTATTACGATGGGTGAACAAATTACTGCCGAGCAAATGATAGAAGAGCGCATAGTTATGAGAATATCTAGGCAATGATTATGAAATATAGGAATCATGTCCGTGTTAAGTAGACTGAAACAATTCTGCATCTACTACTATTAATCCACACATCGATCGCTATCCAGCATGCATCTAGAGTATTAAGTTCATAAGAACAGAGTAATGCTTTAGGCAAGATGACATGATGTAGAGGGATAAACTCAAGCAATGTGATATAAACCCCATCTTTTTATCCTCGATGGCAACAATACAATACACGCCTTGCTGCCCCTACTGTCACTGGGAAAGGACACCGCAAGATTGAACCCAAAGCTAAGCACTTCTATCATTGCAAGAAAGATCAATCTAGTAGGACAAACTAAACCGATAATTCGAAGAGACTTGCAAAGATATCAAATCATGCATATAAGAATTCAGAGAAGAACCAAATATTGTTCATAGATAAACTTGATCATAAATCCACAATTCATCGGATCTCGGCAAACACACCGCAAAAAGTATTACATTGAATAGATCTCCAAGAACATCAAGGAGAACTTTGTATTGAGAACCAAAGAGAGAGAGAGAAGAAGCCATCTAGCTAATAACTATGGACCCGAAGGTCTGTGGTAAACTACTCACACATCATCGGAGAGGCTATGGTGTTGATGTAGAAGCCCTCCATGATCGAATCCCCCTCCAGGAGATCACCGGAAAAGGCCCCAGGTGGGATCTCACGGGTACAGAAGGTTGCGGCGGCGGAAAAGTGGTTTCGTGGCTCCCCCTGATGTTTTTAGGGTATAAGAGTATATATAGGTGAAAGAAGTATGTCAGTGGAGCTCCGTGGGGCCCACGAGGGTGGGGGCACGCCTACCCACCTGGGCGCGCCCTCCTGCCTCGTGGAAGCTTCGCGGAGTTCCAGACTTCCACTCCAAGTCTCATGGTTTGCGTTTGTTCCAAGAAAGATCCTCGCGAAGGTTTCGTTCCGTTTGATATTCCTTTTCTGCGAAACACTAAAATAGGCAAAAAACAGAAACTGGCACTGGGCCTCCGGTTAATAGGTTAGTCCCAAAATAAATATAAAAGTGCATATTAAAGCCCATTAAACATCCAAAATAGATAATATAATAGCATGGAACAATCGAAAATTATAGATACGTTGGAGACTATCATAGGCCAATCCTTTTGAGGCAAAGGACAGGCCAAAACGGTCTCTTATGATAAGCAAAGTGTTCTTGGGGGTACACGGGAATTTCATCTAGTCACTTTCATCATGTTGGTTTGATTTGTGTTCGCTACTTTGATAGTTTGATATGTGGGTGGACAGGTGCTTAGGTGTTGTCCTTACTTGAACAAACCTCCTACTTATGATTAACCCTCCCACAAGCATCCGCAACTATGAGAAAAGTATTAAGAATAAATTCTAATCATGGCATTAAACTTTTGGATCCAATCGGACCCTTACGAAATAGCACATAAACCGGGGTTTAAGCTTCTGTCACTCTCGCAACCCACCATCTAATTGCTACTCCACAATGCATTCCCTTAGGCCCAAATATGGTGAAGTGTCATGTAGTCGACGTTCACATGACACCACTAAGGGAATAAGAACATACATACTATCAAAATATCAAACACATATCAACTTCACATGATTACTTGCAACATGATTTCTCCCATGACCTCAAGAACAAAAGTAACTACTCACAAAGGATAAGCATGTTCATGATCAGAGGAGTATTATATAGCATAATGGATCTGAACCTATAATATTCCAAAAAATAAACCATATAGTAATCTACTACAAGATTTAATCAACACTACTAGTCACCCACAAGTACCAATCTATAGTTCCGGTAATAAGATTGAACACAAGGGATGAACTAGGGTTTGAGAGAAGATGGTGTTGTTGAAGATGTTGATGGAGATTGCCTTCCCCAAGATGGGAGAGTTGTTGGTGATGATGATGACGATGATTTCCCCCTCCGGGAGGGAAGTTCCCTGGGCGGAATCGCTCCGCCGGAGGGCAAAAGTGCTCCTGCCCAAGTTCCACCTCGAGGCGGCGGCACTTCATCCTGAAAGTCCTCCTTTATTTTTTCTAGGTCAAAATGAATTATATACCAGAAGATGGGCACCGGAGGTGGGCCGAGGAGGAACAACCCACCAGGGCGCGCTAGGGGGGCCTGGCGCGCCCAGGTGGGTTGTGCCCACCTGGTTGGCCCCTCTGGTGTTTATTGGCTCCAGTATTTCTCAAATAATCCATAAAAATCTCCGTGAAGTTTCATCTCATTTGGAGTTGTGCAGAATAGGAGGCCTGACGTAGCTTTTCTATGTCCATATTTCCAGCTGCCAGAATTATCCCTCTTGGTGTGTTACTTGCAAATTATGAGAGAAAAGGCATTAGAATTACTCCAAAAGGCATTATTACGGATAAAAACATTATAAATAATAGTAAGAAAACATGTTGCAAAATGGACGTTGATACGTCCATTTTGCAGCATGCTTTTATATCGATATTTATTGCATTATGGGATGTTATTACACATTATGTTACAATACTTGTGCCTATTCTCTCTTATTTTACAAGGTTTACATGAAGAGGGAGAATGCCGGCAGCTGGGATTCTGGGCTGGAAAAGGAGAAAATATTAGAGTCCTATTCTGCACAGCTCCAAAAGTCCTGAAACTTCACGGAAGATGTTTTCAGAATATATGAAAAATATTGAGCGCAAGAAGTTCACCAGGGGGGCCACACCCTGCCCACAAGGGTTGGGGGCGCGCCCTACCCCCCTGGGCGCGCCCCCTACCTCGTGGGCCCCCTGGTGGCCCTCCGATGGCCATCTTCTGCTATATGAAGTCTTTCGACGAGGAAAAAAATCATAAGCCATCTTCTCAGACGAAACTCCGCCGCCACGAGGCGGAACCTTGGCGGAGCCAATCTAGGGCTCCGGCAGAGCTGTTCTGCCGGGGAAACTTCCCTCCGGGAGGGGGAAATCATCGCCATCATCATCACAAACGCTCCTCTCATCGGGAGAGGGCAATCTCCATCAACATCTTCATCAGCACCATCTCCTCTCAAAACCCTAGTTCATCTCTTGTATCCAATTCTTGTCTCCGAGTCCGGGATTCGTACTAGTAGGTTGCTAGTAGTGTTAATTACTCCTTGTAGTTGATGCTAGTTGGTTTATTTGGTGGAAGATCATATGTTCAGATCCTTTATGCATATTAATACACCTCTGATTATGAACATGAATATGCTTTGTGAGTAATTACGTTTGTTCTTGAGGACATGGGAGAAGTCTTGCTATTAGGAGTCATGTGAATTTGGTATTCGTTCGATATTTTGATGAGATGTATGTTGTCTCTCCTCTAGTGGTGTTATGTGAACATCGACTACATAACACTTCACCATTATTTGGGCCTAGAGGAAGGCATTGGGAAGTAATAAGTAGATTATGGGTTGCTAGAGTGACAGAATCTTAAACCCTAGTTTATGCGTTGCTTCATAAGGGGCTGATTTGGATCCATATGTTTCATGCTATGGTTAGGTGTACCTTAATACTTTTGTTGTAGTTGTGGATGCTTGCAATAGAGGTTAATCATAAGTGGGATGCTTGTCCAAGTAAGGACAGTACCCAAGCACCGGTCCACCCACATACCAAATTATCAAAGTACCGAACGTGAATCATATGAACGTGATGAAAACTAGCTTGACGATATTCCCATGTGTCCTCGGGGGCGCTTTTCTATATATAAGAGTTTGTCCAGGCTTGTACTTTTCTACAAAAAGGATTGGGCCACCTTGCTGCACTTTATTTACTTTTGTTACTTGTTGCTCGTTACAAATTATCCTATCACAAAACTATCTGTTACCACTTGTTTCAGTACTTGCAGAGAATACCTTGCTGGAAACCGCTTATCATTTCCTTCTGCTCCTCGTTGGGTTCGACACTCTTACTTATCGAAAGGACTACAATAGATCCCCTATACTTGTGGGTCATCAAGACTCTTTTCTGGCGCCGTTACCGGGGAGTGAAGCGCCTCTGGTAGGTGGAATTTGGTAAGGAAAAATTTATATAGTGTGCTGAAATTTACTGTCACTTGTTACTATGAAAGTAATCCTCTGAGGGGCTTGGTCGGGGTACCTTCACCCTGACCAGTAGAGCAAAGAGTTGCTCCTCAACCTACTGAAAATGAAAATGAAAATGTCTGCTTTGAAATTCCTTCGGGTATGATAGAGAAACTGCTAGATAATCCTTTTGCAGGAGACGGAACAATGCATCCCGATGAGCATCTAATATATGTGGATGAAGTTTGTGGATTATTTAAGCTTGCAGGTATACCCCGAGATGTTGTTAAGAAGAAGGTCTTCCCTTTATCTTTGAAGGGAGATGCATCGACATGGTATAGGCTATGTGATGATATGGGGTCATGGAACTACAAACGATTGAAACTGGAATTTCATCAGAAGTTTTATCATATGCATCTTGTTCATCGTGATCGCAATTATATATATAATTTTTGGCCTCGCGAAGGAGAAAGCATTGCTCAACCTTGGGGGAGGCTTAAATCAATGTTATACTCATGCCCCAATCATGAGCTCTCAAGAGAAATGATTATTCAAAAATTTTATGCTCGGCTTTCTGATAGCAATCTCACCATGCTTGATACTTCTTGTGCTGGCTCTTTTATGATGAAGACTATTGAATTCAAATGGGATTTATTGGAAAGAATTAAACGCAACTCTGAAGATTGGGACCTCGACAAAGGTAAGGAGTCAGGTATGACACCTAGGTTTGATTGTGTTAAATCTTTTATGGATACCGATGTTTTCCGTAAATTTAGCACTAAATATGGACTTGACTCTGAGATAGTAGCTTATTTCTGTGAATCTTTTGCTACTCATGTTGATCTCCCCAAGGAGAAGTGGTTTAAATATCATCCTCCCATAGAAGTAAAAGTAGTTGCACCTATTAAAGTTGAAGAAAAGACTGTCACTTATAATGATCCTATTGTTCCTACTGCTTATGTTGAGAAACCACCTTTTCCTGTTAGGATAAAGGATCATGCTAAAGCTTCAACTGTGGTTCGTAAAAGCAATATTAGAACTTATACACCTCCTGAGCTAGTTAAAGTTGAACCTAATATTGCTATTGTTAAATAACTCTTGTCTGATAATATAGATGGGCATGTTATTCATTTCCGTGATGAGACTGCCAGAATTGCTAAACCTTGTCCTAAAGATAAAAACAGACTTGTGGTAGGCATGCATGTTATTTCTGTTAAAATAGGAGGTCATTGTTATCATGGCTTATGTGATATGGGTGCTAGTGCTAGTGCAATACCTTACACCTTATACAAAGAAATTATGCATGATATTGCACCTGCTGAGATAGAAGATATTGATGTCACAATTAAACTTGCCAATAGATATACTATTTCGCCTATGGGAATTGTTAGAGATGTTGAAGTCTTGTGTGGGAAAACTAAATATCCTGCTGATTTTCTTGTTCTTGGTTCCCCACAAGATAGCTTTTGTCCCATTATATTTGGTAGACCCTTCTCGAACACTGCTAATGCTAAGATAGATTGCAAAAAGGATGTTGTTACTATCGGTTTAGATGATATGTGTCATGAATTTAATTTCTCTAAATTTAGTAGACAACACCGTGAAGAAGAATTACCTAGTAAGGATGAAATTATTGGTCTTGCTTCTATTGCCGTACCTCCTAGTGATCCTTTAGAACAATATTTGCTAGACCATGAAAATGATATGTTTATGAATGAAAGAAGGGAAATAGATGAAGTATTCTTTAAACAGGAACCTATTCTTAAACACAATTTGCCTGTTGAAATCCTAGCACTACAAAAAAAAGACACATCCGTGACATTTTGGGCCGAACGAAAAAAAATTATGTCATACATATGACACTTCTATGACGATAATTGTGACAAAACCCGGTATCATCATAGATGTGGTGGGCTCCTACTTCTATGACAAAAAATCATGACAAAAAATGGGCTTTTCGTCCTGGGTGGGCCGGAGACGCAGTTGCATGACATTCTTTGGGCCGTCCATGATGGAAAAAACCATGGTAGAAGCGAGGGCGAGGAAAATTTCGGGGAGTTCCCTGTTACGGTGGGAGGTCGGGGGCTGAGCGATGCGCGTTTCTCTCATACACATATGCGCGTGTGTGCGAGGCGTTGGCTCTAACTGAACCCGAGTGAGGCGTTGGGCTCTAACTGAACCTGAGTGATTGCACTGCAGGCTACGCGTTACTGAACCTGAGCGATCGATTGATGGCTGTTAACTAAACCCAATCAAGCGATTCCTTCTCTACTGCTGCTAACTGAAGCCGATCGATGCTGCCTCTGGGATGAACAGTGAGCGTTGCGGGGGGGGGGGGTGGGGGGATGAACAGTGAGCGGTGGCGTTGCCTCTGGATGAACAGGACCCCGTGGTGTGGTGGAGGGCTGGATGAATAGTAGACGGTGGAGGGGTGCCCGTGAGGGGTGGTTGAACAGGACCCGTGGTGTGGAGGGCTGGATGAACAGTAGACGGTGGGGGGTGCCCGTGGAGGGGTGGTTGAACAGTAGCCGGTGGAGTAGCGCGCGGTGGAGGCTGGATGAACAGGAGCCCGTGGAGGCTGAGGAGGTCGACGGTAGCCCGTGGAGGCTGGAGGAGGTCGACGGTGGAGATGAACAGTATCCCGTGGAGTCCCGTTTTGCGGTACGCCACACCCCTCCCGATGAACAGGACCCCCGTTTCGACCGTAGGAGGTCCGTTTTCGTCCGTTTTGCGGTACGCCACACCCCTCCCGATCAACAGGACCCCCGTTTCGACCGTAGGAGGTCCGTTTCGTCCGTTTTGCGGTACGCCACACCCCTCCCGATCAACAGGACCCTCGTTTCGATCGTAGGAGGTCCGTTTCCTCCGTTTTGCGGTACTCCAGACCCCTCCCGATCAACAGGACCCCATTCCGAACGTAGGAGGTTTGTTTCC
Organism: Triticum urartu; assembly: GCF_003073215.2. Classification (NCBI taxonomy): domain Eukaryota; kingdom Viridiplantae; phylum Streptophyta; class Magnoliopsida; order Poales; family Poaceae; genus Triticum; species Triticum urartu. The sequence goes on along the minus strand of NC_053025.1, from coordinate 85,060,739 downwards.
TCCGTTGTGCGGTACGCCAGGCCTTGTTTCCATCGCCTGTTCCGTCCAAGCCCTCCCGATGAACACGACCATGCATTCCGTTCCGACCCAGCCGGTTGGCTCCCACGCTTTCCGTTGCCGCCCGATGAACACGAGGCATTTCGTTGCCTCCCCATGAACACGACACATTCCGTTGCCTCCCCATAAACATGACGACGACGCTGTTTCTCCGTTCTGACCCAGCCATGTACACGAGCCCTGGCCGTACGTATGCGCGAGTAGGCGTTCAAGACCCCGCCCGTATGTACACATATGTGGCCGTATTTTCTTTCTTGCACCCTGGCCGCTGTACGTACGTGTGCATGCTACGTGTGCGCCTCTACTACGACACGTACGCGCCTCTACTACGACACGTGCACGCCTCTACATCCACTAGTATATATGTACGTACACGTTCGCGACCAGAATGACAACGCTACGTACGCTTCGACCAGGTGGGTCTCGACTGTCAGGCACTTCCTTACGTGCGAAGATGTAGCTGATGGGTCCCAGCAGTCAGGGGGGCGAATCGGTTTTTTCGAACGCACTTCCTTGTGTGCGAAGATGAAGCTGGTGGGTCCCAGCAGTCAGGGGGGCGAATCATTTTTTGCCCGGACGCACTTCCTTGCGTGCGAAGATGTAGCTGGTGGGTCCCAGCAGTCAGGGGGAAACGTTTTTTTTTCGCACAATATGGTGCCCCGTCCGGTGGGTCCCCACTGTCAGGTGGAGGAATCATTATTTTGCGTGTAATAAGGAGGCACTTCCTTGCTGCGGCCGTGGATCCAGCTGTCAGCCTCTCCACGTACATTCCATGTCCGATGGAAGTCGTTCCTTGACCATATTGACCATGCCGCGCCGAGAGCACCACGGCGGTGGACGACGGCGAGGACTAGGAAGGGGACGACTCGGAGCCGGGGAAGACGCAGCAGTGGATGCCCACGCGAAGAGGAGTACGAGGGTTCACTGGTTCGGCTGCGGTGTGAGGCTGCTGTCGCCGCAGAATAACAGGGGGTGTGGGTGAGTAGAGGGATGGCCTGGCCAGCGGTGGGAGTAGTAGGGGCGGTGAGGCCTCCGCGGCATCACAGCCGGCCACGGGAGGCAGGAGCACGCGGCACGACCGGCGCTGGTTTGGGCGGCTGGAGCAAGAAGACCAGAGGTTGAAGAAGCACTACGGCCGTTGGATGAACATCGTACGGTAACAGGAGCTAGAATCGTTCATATTGACTAAGTTGACAAAGCCCTCCGTCCGTCAACTTGGTAGGCCCACAAGTCAGCCTCCCACTATGCTGGGTTCCAGCTGGCAGGGGGAATATTCATTTTTTGTGCGTAATAAGGAGGCACTTCCTTGCGTGCGAAGATAGCTGGTGGGTCCGACATGTCAGCAGGGGGCACTTTATTTCGCGAAATACAGAGGCCCTTCCGGTGGGTCCCAGATGTCAGGTGGAGGAATCATTATTTTGCGTGTAATAAGGAGGCATTTCCTTGTGTGCGGCCGTGGACCCAGCTGTCAGCCTCTCCACGCACAGTCTACTTCCGATGGTGTCGTTCGTTGACCACGTTGACCACGCCACGCCGAGCGCATCCAAGGTGGTGGACGACGGCGAGGCCCCGGACAGCAACGAGCCGGAGATGGGAAGACGCGGGAGTAGAGTCGCAGACGGAGAGGTGTACGAGGGTTAACTGGTTCTAGTGCGGTGTGGTTCGGCAGTCGGTGGAGAAGAACAGGAGGTGTGGAGGGGTGGAGGGATGGCCTGGCCAACGGTGGAGTAGCGCTTCATAGCGAAGCGTGCTAAGCAGAGCTGCTAGCAGCAGGAGGCGGGAGGTGGTCCCGGCGGCGCTGGAGGAAGAAGACGAGAGATTGAAGATGGATGCCGGTCGTTGGATGTAAATCCAACGGCTAACATGTCAGAATCATTTGTTGACTAAATTGACAACGACTTGCGTTGGCTTCGACCTATTGGCCCACATTTCAGCCTCCAAAAATGTGGCACGTATTCAACCCATTTTTTCAGAATTTACAGTCTTTTTTTGCGCGGTAGAATTTACAGTCAATTTGATCTTTTTTTTGAATTACACCCATTAGCTGGGCTGGGTGAACAAATAATGTAGCGTCCATGCGGCCCATTTATTTTATTTCCTAAAAAATTACAGGCCATTTGCACTTTCTCGAAATACACGATTTTGCTGGGCTGATTCTAATTATAATGTTGGGTTGGGCCAGCAATGTTATCAAAAAATAAAAAGGGGCTGAGCATTTTGTTATAAATATATTTAAATAATAAGTGATATTATTACATTCGTCCTTAAATCTTACCAAGCTTTTGTACACAATCACTAGGATTTTCGTGCCAAAACAATCCAGGATTTTATTTGTTAAGAAATTATTTTTATAAGTTAATAAGATGTGGGATATTGTTTTCTTACATATGTAAGTATCTGTTAAATATATGATGACAATAAAAATAATATATAATAACATATAAAATATATTTTTTAGAAAAACAGGGAGCATCTCCCCGGTTCCATTGCTGAGAACGAAACCACAACATATTCTGATACAGCAGCTCAAAGAGCAGTTCGAAAGCAAAGGTAGAAAAGCTACAAACTAGGGGGTGGATGAACAAGTTCTCTGAATAACACAAATCACCCGAGCGGTGCCAAAGGCAGAGCGGATAGAGCACTCAAATGACACAAGGAGGGTCCAGCGAAGCCTTCATGGTCTTCAGCCGAGGGGCCGTGTCAGCCTGCGGCGACCAGTAAGCAAGCGGAGACACCGGGCTGGAAGGCGTAGCATGGTGGATGTCCCTCTTTTTCGGCGCCAGGTGCCCATCATCTTCATCAGAGATCTTGAGACGAGCCCACGGGTCCAGCCCCAGAGCAGGTCGAGCCTTGTTCAGCCACAAGTGATCGCCAACGGTTTCTGGAGGGATCTTGTTAGGGTTTCCACGAAGCTCATCAACTTGTCCTTGTCCGATCCGGAGGAGAGAATCGCCCAGTTCCTCACCATGTTCCTGATCAACCTCAAGACCTGCGGAATGGAAATCCAGGAGGTGTTACTGAAAATCATAGCATTTCTATATTTCCAGAGGCACCAAAGGACAGCTGAGCTAACAGTGTTTAAAACTGAGCACTTTTTGGTAGCAATCCAGAATCTGGCGACAGATTCGAAGGATGAGCCAATCTGACTAGAGAAATATTCCTCAATGTGGGCCCAGAGATGTTTAGCAACTATACATTCAAAAAATAGGTGAGAACAAGACTCTTGTTCCAAGCAGTAAACACAATCAAGGGGTTTGATGATGTGTCTCTTCCTAAGGTTATCCCTAGTCATCAATTTGTTTTTGGAGAGAAGCCAGAGAAATACATGAATTTTAGGGGGAACTCTCAATTTCCAGACAGCAGGGATAAACACGGGTTGAACCCCTCTAAAGTTGATAACATGATAGAGGGAGCTGGAGGAATACTTCCCCTTATTGTCCAGCTGCCAAATCAGGGCATCCGGCTCGGCAGTAAAGGTAATGCTTTTGGCAATTTCCTCCAACTGGAACCATTGTTCCATGAGACTATCACTAAAGTTCCTTCTAAAAGAGAGTTTTAGGCATTGACCGTCCCAAACTTCATTGACACTTTTGTTAAGCTCATTGCGGACAGAGTAAATAGGCCAAAATTGGACTGCTAGGGGGGATGTGCCAAACCAAGTATCTTCCCAGAACCTGGTTCTGCTCCCATCCCCTATGTTCCATCTGTAGCCAAATTTCACAGCATGCATAATAGATTTTAATCCTTTCCAGAATCTAGAGGTCTTAGGGTTGGAGGAAGGGACAAAAATATTAGGTTTATTTCCTAGGTATTTATGGGCAATAAGAAGCTTCCAGGGTTTCAGGTCTTCCTCATAGAATCTTTTAATCCAAGACCCTAGAAGACAGATGTTAATTTCTTGGAGGTTAGGTATGCCTAGGCCTCCAAAATCTTTTTTCATAGAGACTAGGGCCCAATTAGCAAGGTGTAGCTTCCTATTTCCCTCAAAATCATTCCACAAGCAATGAGACATCTGAGAATTGATGAGGTTCACTGCCCATTTAGGGAACTTGAAGAAGGAGAGGAGATACACTGGAATGCTAGCCAAACAAGCTTGTATGAGGATCAATCTACCTCTGTAAGAGAGAAGTTTGCCCCTCCACCCAGCAATCCTTTTAATGATTTTATCCAGAAGGGGTTGGATATCCTCTCTCCTCAGTTTATCATAGTGGAGAGGGATACCTAGGTACTTAATGGGGAAGTTACCTTTATTACAGACTAGAATAGAGAGGAAGTCAGCTAACTCCTGATCATCCATGTTGATAGGGATGAGTTCACTTTTAGAGTAGTTGATTCTCATGCCTGAGACTTGTTCAAAACAGGTTAGAACAGTTTTCAGATTGCTAGCATGTGTGGAGTCATTGTCTAAGAAAAGGATGGTATCATCTGCATATTGAAGGCAGATGATGCCACCAGGGCAGACCTCAGGACAGAGCCCTGCAATCAGACTATGATCAGCAGCTTTGCTCAGCATTTTAGTAAGAATACCACTACTAAATTAAACAAAAGCGGGGAGATGGGGTCACCTTGCCTAAGGCCTTTACCAGCAAGGAAAAAATCACTTTCACAGTTATTTAACTTGACCCCAACAGACCCCCCATGAGTAAGTTGCTGGATCCAACTAGTCCATTTACCCCCAAAACCTCTAAGCTCCAGGAGTTTCATAAGGAAATCAAGGTCAACTTTATCGAAGGCAGTCTAAACTAGAACTACCATCTAGAGAAAAATTCTCACAAACAGAGCCTTCAGATCTGTTTTGGTGAGGGTAAATAAAGGAAGAGCATTCAATGCCATCATTAAGAGAAGTAACATCTACACCAATCTTAGCAGCAATGGCATTGAAGGAAGGATCATTAAAGTTGGAGAAGGAAGTGTGTTTCATACCCTGGGGTTTTTGCACTTCCAGGTTCTGAACCTCTTTGAGCTGTTGAGCCTTTTCAATAATGGTTCTCTTGTCACCAGCTACCCTGGCACTGGTTCTGGTGGCTTGAACAGGACCCCATTTGGGAAGGTGCTTCTCCTTAGGAAGGGCAGGGAAGTCAGAGTTGTATTTTGAGTCCAAATTGTCTGGGAGTTCAGTTGTTTCAACAAGTGCCTCTTGATCCTCTTGTAGATCTGCAGAACCTTCTAATTCCATCAGATCATCATCTTCCAGGAGCTCCATTTCCCTAAGGAGGTTGAATCCATCAGTTTCATCAAGCACAGAATTCAAGATCTTTTCCTGGATGCTGAGTTGAGGAGTGTATGGAGAATCAGGGATGTGTGTCTTGAGGACTAAAGTGGGTGAAATTTCTCCAAGCATCTGATTGTGGCCAAAAGACTGTCCTCTGATGTTAGGGGCCCCAGAATTGACAGCAGGCCCTTTATCTGATTCAGATCTAGAGCTCCTGTTGGATTCAGCATCTTCAGTAAGATTGGTACCAGTTTCAGCTGTAGAGACATATGTACCAGCAGAGAGTTTGGTGGAGGTGCCAGTTTCAATGGGGGTTAAGGACTCCACATCAATGAGTAGCCTGTAGATTTTGTTCCCAACTCCAAAAAGCCTTTCAGCATGGATTTTGGAGGGATCTTTACATAAGATTTTGACCCTGACAGTTTCATAGAATGACTTGAAATTATGCTACCAATCCACATCCAGTAAGACCCCCAAAGTGGAAGTGATTTGATCCAGCATAGTCCAGTCACACCACTTGGGGGTTCAATTTCCTGATCTTGATCCAAGTTTTTTGGAGGTCCTATTCAGCCTCAATCCTGCCTTTCCAGACTTCAACATTGACTACAACATTGTCTTTTTTGAGACCAAAACAGGGGTATCCAGCAACTTGAACTACATCTATTTCAGGAGGGAATTTTACCAAGAATGTCCACTCATCTAGGGCATTGATTGGCCAGGGCTAGTTGATTTTGTAAATGTCTGCAAACTCAGTGGCAAGTTCCTGCTTGGTCACTTCACCAGCTTCTACCAGAACAATCCCCACATTATTCAGGGAGCCATGATACTGAGCATTTTCATCAGGTGGGTCTATGTGGTAGAACCCTAATCCTGGAGCAGCACTTCCAACATATCTAGCACAACTGTGGGTTTTCCTTCTGATAGGGCAATTCTCAACTTTATGGGTAACCATTTTGCAGATAAAACAACTCTTGGGCTTGACACATTTATCCAAATGATGACCTGGTTCCCCACAGTTGTAGCAGATCACCTTAGAGTATGCCATAAGGCCCGAAGCAGGGGCAGGAGAAGTTTTCTGGATGTCCTGTCTCTTCTTTTGCTGATTCTTGCCTTGAGATTTCCCATTGATATAAGAGTCAGAACCACCAGCAGATTGATCTTGGGCAATTACAGGAGCCTGCCCAGATTGTGTCCCCATTTGGGGCGGAGGTGGGCTGTACCACTGCCCAACCGGTGCTCCTCCCATTGTGAATGGGGAAATTCATCAGAGTTCCTGGTTCCTTCTCATCCTCCAGCCAGATGTTGTCTATCAGGAAGCACAAATAACCACCAGACAGCTCAATTGAAGCAGATTGCAAGCCTAATTTCAATATTTTGCAGCTTTGGGGGAGAGGTAAGGTAGGGGATCCACCTGCTCCGGCTCCGGTGGCGTGCTGGTGGGCATGAGTCCAGTCAAGCATTCCCATCGCGTAGCATGGCATGGATCTCCTGAATTCACTTCTCCTTTCGCCCATCGAACGAACGCAATCGGAGGCTCCCTGGGGTGGGGCATCCTGTGCGTCTCCGAGAAATCTCCTTCGAAGTAGATCCGCAGGGCTAGATTCAGCAGCTCCCAATCCACATGATCCTTGCACATCCGAGCATACCTGCGCGAGTGAGAGAACGGATTCGGTCCCTCCTCAGCTTCCTCCCTCGTAGCTTCCTCCTCTGCTTCCCTCCAATCGCGCGTGCACTGGGTCCAGGAGAGAGCGTCATCGCGGATCCGCATCAGCCGCTCCCTCCATCTCCTCCCTCGAGTCTCCCGCAGCACCGCCAGTGCGACGGAGTTGAGCGGCTGGAGCATCCGCGGGAAGGCTTTGTAGACATGTGGGAGATGCATCTTGTACATCTGTCTGTCTTCCAGCCATTCCCCCGTGGATATGGCCGGCGACTCCATGGGGCGCACGAGCGTACTTGCTGAGGGGGGCAGGCGCGCCCGGAGTCAGGAGGCGGGGGGTGGCGGCGAGATCTATGGTGGCGGCGAGTGTGGAGGTAGTGGCGGGGGGCGGCGGCGAGGGTGGAGGTGGTGGCGGGGGCGAAGGGGATCGCGAGAGCGGTCATCTATTTACCAATTATCTGAACTAAACAGTCAACATATAAAATAATTTAAATATATATAATATAGTTAGAAGGGAAACATAAGTTGGACCTGGCGTTCCTATTCTTATATAGAAAATAGAACAGACCTCTGTGTTTTCTTCAAAAAAATACATAAATTGGGCCGCCAAAAATAAAACCTCGGATGGGAGGTCCATAGGCCGGTCGATACATGACGGCCCTAAGAAAATACAAACAGGCCTATGGACCTCCCATCCGTGGTCGTGGGCTGCGCATGTTAAAAATGAAAGCCTAGATGGGGCAGTCCAAAACCACGTCCAACACTTGCCAAAACTTTGTCCCTCGTTTTCTTTGTGTTTCGCACACTCGACATTGTGTGGGCATTTTGAGTGTGCATCATATGAAGATGTGCTATGCATGAATGTTGATCAGCATGATGTTAACTGGCTGGTAGTTCCATTTTCGACCATGAATAAAACTTCCAACATGATGTTAACCCTGTTTGAAAAGGCCGTGTTAATATAAATGCTCTACCTCTAAAAGTTGCAGTTTCTTATCTGAAACTGAACTTACAATTTCTTATCTGAAACTGAAACTTGCAGTTTCTTCTCTGAGAATCACATTGTCTGCACTTTTATACTCCTATGAAACTACATTTTTTAAGTGCTAAAAATAGATATCTAGAATTCATAAAATACTTCATATGCTCAATACTGCAAATCTGAAATTCAAAAGACATTCATATCTGAAAGTACTCTCAAAATACACAGCACAAAACACAATTCACAACCTGCAAATACTGACAACCCTAAGCTCCTCCTGACAATTCACAACCTGCCCGACTATTGGGCTGGGGGGCAGCCCCCTCCTATTCCTTGGCGGCAGACAGCCGCCCCGTGAAACGATGTGAATGGCGAGGGAGACGATGGCGGGGAAGCGTCATCGGGCCAACTGCTTTTCTCCTCTTCCAGTTGGGTTCGACCGATGAAGACTCCACTGGCTCGCTCTGGCAGGACACCCTCACAAACGGCACCCTGTAGATGCTCGATCCTTCAATCTCTAGTGGATGCTCCATCTGGGATCGATACTCCCACCACCGCTCCCTCGCCATCAGATTCGGTGAATCTGTTTGCTCCATGGCCCAGAGGAGCAGCTCTATGTACTCCGGCGCGACTCCCTCCAGGAGTATCGCCGCCTTTTCGCTCTGTTGCAGATATTTGGCCATGGATGTCGCCGTCGCCGCTAGTTGGTCCTTCTTGTCAAACCAAGACTGTATCTCCAACATCCTAGCTAGCTTCACAGGGTCTCCGTCTGCGATCCTCACATATCGGTTGTACTCCTCCATCGATCTACTTCTCCACAGCACCTTCACTCGCCGGCGGTGGTTTTTGAATGGAAGAGGAGAGGAGCAGCGCTGGTTTTGGATTAGAACAGGAGAGGAGTGATGCTGGTTTTGGACTGGAACAGGAGAGGAGGGGCGGTGGTTTTGAAATGGAAGAGGAGAGGAGCGGCGCTGCATTTAGATTGGAACAGGAGAGGAGTGGCGGTGGTTTAAGAGGAGAAGAGTGGAAGAGCGGCGCTGGTCTTGGAAGTATTTTTTGTTGTTTTGCGTATTTTGGGTCAAAGCTTGACCACGTACTGTATTTGACAAGCAAAATGTGAATGCATGTCACCAAAAATTGTATCGTTTGGTTCGTATCTGAATGTACTTTCAAATTATATTATTTTTGCAACGTATAACATATATTTTATGTGCGAAAATCATGGTCAATTATGACCCAGAATAAAAGGGAGACTAGTTAATGTGGGGTCACTTTATTAATTGAAGGGTAAATTGATTTTGATTTTGATCCAGTCACAGTGCGCTGGCCCTCTCGTCCAATCCTAAATCGCTGCCGCACGCTCCTCTCCCTCTTCTCCATTGCAAAACCACCTCCTCTCCTCTCCATCATCTCCATTCCAAAACCATTGTCTCGCCTCTCCCTCTTCTGATCTTCTCCATTGCAAAACCACCTCCTCTCCTCTCCATCATCTCCATTCCAAAACCACCGTCTCGCCTCTCCCTCTTCTCTATTGCAAGACCACCGTCTCTCCTCCGTTTTCTATACGCTTTGCTCCATGGCGCGGGCGCAATCCATGGATATAAAATTAGTATATTGTATACTATTTAAAAGTCGAGGGCGGGGCTTTTCCTGCGCGGTAGGCAGCGGGGCAGTTCCGCCTAGTCGGTTCAACAGAGATGCGAGAAGACGAGGGAGTAGGCTACTGCAAATGTAGGGCTGTGTGATTTGACAGTGAGTTACTGCTGTACAGGTGGGGCCCCGTGATTTGACTTGCCATTATCATTTTAACTGCGGCGCTACGACCGGCGTGAGTCTCCTGATTCCTGACCACCTCCATACAGGTGCCTCTCCCAATGCTCCACCATGTAGTAGAGGTTGGCTCTTGCATGAGAGCCCACTTCTCCACTTTTTCCTTGCCTCTCTTTCCTCCACATATGCAAAAATGCCATGTAAAGCGCACTATTGTACTTACTTTTACTTGCTCCTACAGGTGCTTAAGCTTGCCACATAGGCATAAAGTCTGATGTGGCAAGTTAATCAAGAAGAGAGAGACTAGTTTGGTGACCCAAGGAAGAAACGATGCTAAGCGCGTGTACCTAGGTGAAAAGACAATTTTGAGTCTATAGCTAATTAAATGAAGCAAACTTAGCAACACCATTTCATTGGAAGAGGTCACTCCTTGGCAAATGCAATAAATACTAGTACTCCCTGTGTCCCATAATATAAGAACGTTTTTGGCACTACACTAGTGTCAAAAACATTCTTATATTATGGGACAGAGGGAGTACGAAGAAAGAGATAGAGAGGAGTAAAAAAATACACTTATAGCCAACCTTGTTGTAGTATGAGTGACTAAGTGATGACTATGTATGACATGCCAACATCAGATAGCCTAACACACCGTGTTAAATCTCCAAGGTCGCGACCGCGCGAGCGACGCGACGATCGTGGTAGGCGCGACCATGATACGGGCTGTTGGCAGCCCTTGGATCTGAGATCAAACGGTCGCATGCTAAGTTGCTGAAAATTTGCAGAATAACCCTCCAGGCTAGGATATTCACCCATAGGTCTAGAATCACGCCATGCAACCGTTCGATCTCAGATCCAAGGGCTCTCGGAAGCCCGTATCATGGGAGAATGGAAAGCCACTACCCTGCCGTTCGCACGCTGGCAGTTCGCTCCTACTCGTCCCTGCACGTCCTTCAATACTACGGTGGTTCGCTCCTAGTCATCCCGTCCATTCACATTACAGCAGTTCCACTAATCCTAACCCTCCTCCCAAATCCATGGCGTCCTAAATCTCCACGATCGGTAGTGAGTACAAGGTTAGAACCATCACCGGTGATGAGTTCGACGTCATCTACACCCGTTCTTCCGCGACGGTGAAAGCATACCTTTCTCGCTTCAGACGCATGTTCGAAAACTCAGACGCTGGGCTAGATGTTGAGTACACCAGTCCTGGGACCAGAGAAGGATCTAAAGGATGAAGAGAGGAAGAAGCCCGCCGTTATCCAGGTTTGCGTGCATGACTTATGCTTGGTCTACCACATATGCCATGCCGACGTTGAGTGCCAGGATTTTAAGGACTTCCTCGAGAGCAACCTAGTAAAATTCGTTACTGTAGACTTTAAGAATGACAGGGATGTCCTGCGTCATATAGGTCTCATTGTAGGCAACCCCTTCGACCTCTAGAAGAATCGGCTGGTGTCCTCTCGTCATCCTTCAATGCTGACCCTGGTAGGAGCCATGGTTCATCCTTCGTACGGTAAACTGGAGAAACCTCCATACATGTTTCATCATCATGCATGGCAGCGGAATGTACTAGATATAGACCACATCCACTACGCTGCAATGGATGGCTACCTTTGCTTCAATATCTACAAGGGTTGGATGAAGAGCAACAGCCAAGTGTGCGGTTCAAGCAAAGAAGTATCGGCCAAGAGGAAGAGGGACAAGGACGAAGTCGAGGACGTGGACAAGGACTCCGAGTAAGGTGGCAGTGTCGTTGCTCATGGTGGTTCTAATGCAGTGTCTACCGAAATAGTTGCAAAGTTTAATTTCAGGTGTGCTTAATTTAATTTGAGGGGTGTGTTGTGTTGAGCCCCTAGCAGAACCATGTTATGTTTCTTCTTGTTACTTTAACTCTTCAGTACGTACATACTAGTATTTCTTACATTTCATCTTTTAGTTGGTATAGTACTAACACTCGTTTCTTCACATTATATACATACCATATATATGGCCAACATCATATAGCCAGCAGTTTAGTTGTCAAAGAATTTCAGGGTGCTTAGTTTTGTCAAATAATTCCAGATGCTTAGAGGGTGCTTGGATCCAAGGGACTTATTTTAGTCTGACTAAAAATAGTCTCTTTAAGAGGCTAAAGTTCCAAGCACCCAAGACTAAAGAGGGGCTAAAACTAGTCTTGAGACTAATTTTTTTTAGTCAGGGGTACCCCTACTAAAATGTAGATTAGTCCTCTCTCTACTCATTTAACTCCTCTCCTTTAACACATGCGAGTTCTGGATTGGAGGGTTTGGAGGATAATAAATTCTCATTAACTTGATTTTAGCCTTTTTAGTATTTGGATCCAAGCATGGGTGAGGCTAGCATGTTTTAGTCCCACTACTTTTAGTCATGGGACTAAAACGTATCCAAGCACCCTCTTAGTTTTATTTGAGGGGTGGGTTGTGCTAGACACCATTATTGTGACTAGCCTTTTCAATAGTACTATATGCATAATTTGGCGACGAGCGCTCTCTATATGTACCACCTTTTTTATTTCAAGTTTTGCTCCATGGCGCAATCCATCGATACTACTGCTGTTTAATTTCAAGTCTAGCTTGGTCGGTTTCACGAGAGGCGAGGGCCTTTGTGATTTGACGGCTCATTACTACTGGAAGGCGGGGCCTTGTGATTTGACTGCGTGTATAAATGCGCCGATGACCTGATTGAGGAGGAGCAAAGAACCGTGCGGTATACTCAAGTTTTCCACTAGAGTAGTACTGCAACGGAGGAGCACGAAACACGGCAGCCCAGTGCCATATGGCGATAAAAAATGATCTAATTTGCTAGTCATCTCATTGTTAGCATTGTTCTATTCATTCCCTCAAAAAAACCATTGTTCTATCCATGCCTCGCAGAGAACGTGACACGTGCGGCGAAACACCCGAAGCAAAAGATGAAACACAGGAGCAAAAGAAGAAGGGAGATTATCACCCCAAATGATCTAATTTGCCGCGGAGTCGTAACTGCTTCTTCATCTCCTCCACGACCTCCATCTCCTTGCGCATCTCCTCCGCCATCTTCTTCATTCTGTCCATGACACGGGATTTCTCAACCCGAGCCTTCATCATCTATTCCACGACCACATTACGTACCTTGACAGCAGCCGGGTGCTCGATGTGGAGCTTCGCCAACTCCTCCTTCTGTTCCATGACGAGGGCCTGCAGCATCTTCATCGAGGAACTACTATTCTCATACAGCTTCTTCCAGCCGGCATTCTTCTCCTTCAACAGGTCGATCTCATGGCAGAGCTTCGCCTTGTCCTCCTGAAGTCGCAGGATTTCGCCGGTCGCCTTCTTCTCCGAGGCAATGCTCTTCTTCAGCAGCATCACCAAGCCAGCGGTCAACTCCCCCTGCTGATTGAGCTCAGCGGGCATGTCATCGAGGCTCTCCTTCAGCCAACTCCATCAAGCCTTGGATGAACTCTCTGCTTATTGAGGTGCTTATTGAGCTGATCAGGCATGTCGTCGAGGGATAACGACTCCAGCTCCATCGGCTCGGCATGTTCGCCTCCGCGGCTAGGGCGCTCCTGGGAGCCATCGCCTGCCCATGCGAGATCTTTCGAGGTCTCTGCGTGGCGGCGAGCCCTCTCTTTTTTTTTCTACAGCCTTGGTTGCCGCTCCCTTGTTATGAGTAGTTCTCGACCTAGAGCTCTGCTCACCGGCCATGGCGACGATGGACGAAGAAGAAGCACTTATGAGGAGGAAAGGTAGAGTAATTTTCGGTTAGGTAGTTCCCCTTTTTATAACCTAAGTACTAGCACTAGTACTAATACCTGCATAGTGGGAACACGTTCAGGTTTGGTACGTACTAGTAGGTGTGAGCATGCTTTTGAATGTGATGGGAACAAGGTAAAGATTAATTGATGGTTTTGGTTACGAGGCCCGAAGCGGCTCCTGATGAGTCTAGCGGAACATAAATTTCAAGTACTACACTGCTCAAATGTGTAAATATTATGTTACTGTCAAAAATTGGCACAAAATACGAAGGAGACCAATGGAAGCACTACTAGCAACCCATGATTTAACTACTCGCATGCGCGCAGTGGAGTAATAATGTCTTTCTTCTGCCCTCACGTCCACTCAATTTGCATGCACTGTATTAATTGACCATCCATGAAGTGAACGACTTTACGCGCGTCAAATTATCACATGGGGTGGATCTTGGTACAAAATTGCATCCGCCCGTGTACCCGTGTGTGCGTGCGAGGGAATGAGTGCGTGCGTGGCGTGCGTGCACATCTTCGCTTCGTGCATGTACCCCCAGTATGGCTCAGGGAGGACGAGTACATTCTTCTGGAACCAGAAGCACGTCATTGTGATCAATCCACGCAAGGAGGTCGCGACAACGCCTACACATGTGCCACGTGGCTTCATGAACTGTAAGAGAGACACTGTGTAGCGTGCCATTGGTATTCTAATTTACGTGTTTTGCACATACTCGAAGTACTAGTAAGGTACACGTGCATTGCACGCATCAGATTTTGCAACCAGATTATGAATAAATACCACACTATAGCATGTAAGCTCTGAGTCATATATGCCTGATGTAGCCCTTTGTTTAGTTCATCTCATTCAAAATCAATTAGTTTCTATAAAAAAACTAAGAACGCGGGAATAGGAAAAACATGGGATTATAGTGGAATGTCGTCTTGAATCCTACAGGATTGTACGAGTGTTTGATTGTGCATAGAAAAAACACAGAATTCTTTCAAAGAGGTTTGAGTGGATGGGATGTTTCCTATGAAATCTAGTGCAAATGAATCATATGGAAAAATTCCTATGGTTTACAATCCTATGAATCAAACAACCAAGATAGGAAAAATTCCTAATGATTAGAATCCTCCAAAATTCCTTTGAGAATCTTTTGAATCAAAGATGCCCTTAATCTATTTTATGATTCATGGAATTGTGCGTTGTAAAGCATAAAGTAAAAACAAATAATGGCGATTCAACTAGAAATTTTTTTGAGCAGTTATGATACGGAAGATTCTAGAACAAAAGAGAACCACTGTTGTTTTGAGGTTTGTGCATTATGCTTAATTCAACCATGGAGTCTGCTAGATTGTACATGTGGCAAAATCCGGTGGGGGCTAGAAGATGGTGCGAGGGGCCGAGTGGAGGGAGACTATGAAGGAATGCACAAGTGCGAGATCGATATTTAGAGAGAGGGGGCGAACACGTGCGCTGTTGCGCGCAGTGGCGGAGCCATGAAAAATAAATGAGCTAGGGGGCCAAGCATTGCTAATCCTTTACGAGGAGGGTCAATTCATGAACTTAAACCATTTTTAGCAGCAATTGTCTAATGATCACATTCATATTAGCCTCGATATATAGTGATGTTAGGGGGGAGGGGGCAGGGCCCTTACTGCCCCCTGTCTTCGCCATTGTGCACGCGTCTGAGAGATGAAGCGGAAGGCATGGATGATGAGAGGGGGACATGATATAATTAATGTGGGTGTATTAGCTATATATGTTAATCCTATATAGAGAGGTATAGATTGATCGATGTGGACGTGGGAAAGAGGGTGAGACCTCACTAGGATATATCGATTGATCGGTTTGTGTGGAAAACTATGAAAGACCTAGCTATATACACACATACATAGAGGAACATCGATCGTTGCGCATGCACGCGTGAGAGATAAAGAATGCCCGATATGATGGAGAGGGGGATGTGTGTGGTGTGTGCCTTCATGGGAGACCGACCTGAAGAAAAGATTGCATGCGTGTGCGATGGATAATGCCGACTGGTAGTGTGTGTGCATGCATGCACGAGAGAAAGTTAGTGGTACAATTATAAAGAGAAGACTACTGTGTGGGTGTAAAAGAATAGCTGATGTGAGGTCATAATCAATGTAAAGTTGAATTCAAATATTTGAATAAGAGATCCTGATGTTTGAAACCCATGCATGCATGAATATAACGGAGATCTGCGGTGTGGTTTGGAAACGAGCATGTTGTAATGTATACACATTGAACAAGGTCAGACTGATTTGAATTTGAGATACCGATGGCAGACATCATTTGGCCACGTCGCATCCGTGCATGGACACACTATTCTAATTGGAGATGATGGGGCTTTCGCATCACATATCTATATCTATACCCCTATATATATATTATTTTTTATATTGTGTGCGGGTAACTTTAACTTTGAAAGATGGTCGTTGGATGAGGCGAATCCGATGGTCCAAAGATGGCAAATTTGAGCACTATTGGCCATTAGATATCATCTAGATTCCACCAGATTTTGCCACATGTATAATCTAGAAGACTCCATGGTTGGACTTAAGCATAATGCACAAACATCAAAAACAAGCACTTCTTATTTGTTCTAGAATCTTCCGTATCAGAATTGTCCAAATGTTTTTCTACATGATTTGCCATTATTTGTTTTTACTTTATGTCTTACGACACACAATTCCATGAATCTTAAAATAGATTAGCTTTCTTATAAAAACTAGGTGATTTTGAATGAAATGAACTATAAGAATTAAATGAACATCTACATCATGCATATATGACTCAAAGCTTGCATGCTATAATGTGGTATTTATTCATAATTTGGTTGCCAAATCTCATGCATGCAATGCACGTGTACCTTACTCTAGTCTAAATGGTGTTTGTGTGTGTTGTGCGTGTTGAGGTGCAAATTGTCTTTTTTTGGTACACATTAAGCTTGTTCTTCCGAAATTTCAAGCCGCGCCTTATTATGCCGAAAATTCAAGCTAGCGTCTCTATCTATCATGCTGCGAAACTCCCGCCTCTTCAACCCGCGCCTTGTTAGCCCGAAATATTCAAGATATATCTTTGTATCGTTGTGCTCCGACACCTCCCTCCATCTCAACCCGCGCCTTGCTATTCCGAAATTACAACGCGCGCGAAAACTCCCACCTCCTGTGAAATCCCGACACATGAAATGCCCGTGGTACCCCTGAACCAAAAGAACCGCCTCAAATCTGTGGGGGTACTTTCGTAACTTACCCCACATTTCGGAAAAGCGCGTCTCTAAGCCATGGTTCCCCACTGCCATCCCATCCGCCCACCCATTCGTACACCAAGGCCGCGAAAACCCGCGACAAAACCCCACACCCTGCTTCGTCCGCCACCCAGCCGGAGCCTCTTCCCCGACAACGTCGTCCACAACAACACCTCGACGTCCCTCATCCACCGTACCGGATGAGGATTCATTGTCGATCTCATCGTCACGCCGGTTCAGCCACCCCGTCCTCCACCTCCAAGGAGCTGCCCCAACGTTCCCCTCATCTTTCGCGCCACCTCCATTCCCACACCGTTGTCTTCACCTGCACCACCGGAAGAGCATCATCATCACCGTTTCCTCAGATGAAGCTGCGGCCTAATCGGCGCCACCAAAGAGGTTGTACACTAATCGCCGCATTTTCTTCTTGATTCGATCTCATGGTGCTGCCGGCGCTCGGTCCCGAGCCGACACGGCGCGGCTCCATCCACGGCGGCGTCGCCGACCACTTCCTCCATGGCGTCGCTCCCTCGGCGGCGACGTCCACATCAGTAGGAGCTGCTACTGCTTTAGCTCTCGCTCGCGCTGCTGCTCTGCTCTTTCTCTCGGTCCCCTGCCTGGTCTGCTATTGCTATTGCTCTTGCTCGCGCTACTGCTCTCGCTCTTGCTCTTGCTTGCGATGCTGCTCCGATTTAGCTACACTTCAGTCGACTGAATCGACTTTTGGGTCAGTTGATTTTCAGGGGGTGGGGGGGCTCACCAGGGGGAAGGAAGAACCAGCCACAGTGGGGAGGGGGGCTCGCCGGAGAGGTACCCCACTATCTATCTTAGGGTTCGGGATGGGGGCGGTGGTCACCGGCGGTGGCGGGGCGTTGGCGTGGCAGTGGCGTGGGGATCGCCGGAGAAAAAGCTCGGCACGAGGGGGGGCTAGAGGGATGGCCGGGGCGGCGGCGGACCGGCGGTGGGGAGTGTTTTCGGGGCGGGCAGGGCGGCGCACCCGGCCGCGGGCGGCGGGGCTGTTGCTCTGGGCTGGCGGCTCAGGGGGTGGAGGTTGAAGATGAACCGCAGCCTTGATTTCGTATCCAACGGCTGCAAAATCGACTGACCAGAGATGAAAAAGTCAGTCGACCGACGTGTAGCCTCACCTTGCTAGTGCGTTCAGTTTCGACAGCAAAATTCAGTTTCTACAGCAAAATTCAGTTTCGGCAGTTAAATTCAGTTTCGGTAGTTAAGTTCAGTTTCGACAGTTAAGCTCAAAGATGAGCGGCTGATGTATTTTACATCTAGCACTTTGTGGTTATGTATTTTACATGTATTGGAGATGCTATTAGAATTCCACTCAGGTTAACGTTGTCCGTTGTCTCTCTTGTCCTGCTTCAGCCTCGGCGTCGTACAACTCACCGGAGCTGCTCCAACGACGAAACCCTCCATCACAGTGGAGCAGTACCTCGGGCTCCATCTCCAGCCACCTAGGATCTTCTTCCCCTCCTCCGACAGCCAAGTCAGCCGGAGCATCCTGACCGGCCAACCCAATCACGCTGAGATCGACATGGCTTCGCCCAAGAGGTTGTACACTTGTTGCATCTCTTTTTTACTCTACATGTTATATATATTGTCCACCGAGCACTCGTAGTAACGGGAAATACGATTATTTTATCCTACTATACAACAAGCAGTGAGGTACCAGGCAACTTAGCTATCCGTGATGGACTCTCATGAATGCCATCATCATTTATCTCTGCGCGTTTGAGCTGTGCATTTGTCAATGGGCCTGGGAGTTGAGCTAGTATGGCAGTGGCCTGGGTCCAAAGTAATAGAAGTAGCACAAAAACATTTTTTAGTGTAGGATTTTCCTTGCTCAAGCCTGCCTACTAGAATCGCCAGTGCTTGAAAGGAAAAGTGAACGAAAAACATCGAAATTGGAAAGTTTCCTATGGTACTACTTTTCATGAATTTGGTGCAAAGGAATGGAGCAAAGGAAAACTGTAGGATTTGTTCCTTTAGTGTCTCCTTGAAAGAAAAACCATAGGGAATTCTAATTTCCACTTCTCCTCCTTTTCAAATTCCTATTCATCAAGCACAAGACTAAGCTATAGTAGCATAATAGCATTATAACCGTACATTTTCTTGTGGTTTGACTTAATCTCACCATGCTTTTTTGCATCCTGTGATCTTCCAATTGTTGTGAATCAAACACCCAGATTGGCAGAAATCCTGTGTTTTTAAATTCTCTGTTTTGCACATGCATTCCTATCCTATTCCTGTCTATTTCCTATCCCTACATTGTTAGAATCCTCAAATTCAAACAAGCCCTTACTCAATTACTTCTATTACAGATATGTGTCAAAGAAAACCTTGTGTGGTTTGTCCTGCTCCTGCGGCGCTGTGTTCCACCCTAGCTCAGTTGCTCCAACGATGGAAGGGTTCACCACAGCAGGGATCCGCTCTCCAGACTGTCTTTCGCCGCCTCAAATCTTCTTCCCCGCCGCTGGCAGCCGCGGCAACTGCATTACCATCATCAACTGAGCAGATGACCTTGAGGACTACACGGGTCCGCAAGAGAGGCCGCACTCTTCCGTGTCTGCTTATGTTATGCGTCACTTAATATGATGACATGCTACATTATCATCGTGTTCACCTATTAGACTCCGAGTCAGGTCCAAACTAATGTTGAAACTTGAGTTTTTAAATGGTTGTGGGGTACATATTGGGGCAGCAATCAGTACTATCTGTCTACTATCTGGTTATTCTCCGGTGTCTACTATGAGTTTCATGTTGGGTGAAAACAAACATTAATGGAGCCATTATCTGTATTTTTTAACTAAAGCTATTATCTGCCTGCTATCATTGGTTTTGGGTCTATCCACAGTTTGCTACCATCACTCTGGATTTGTGCATGCAATCCTTACATAATCTCACTATGTTTTATTCCTATGCATGCCAGTTATTGTACACAATGGAACTGATCATGTAGAGCAAAAGAGACAAGCCTTGCGTGGCAATAAAATTTCATGCAGACATCGTTCCATGGTGGGCGCAAAGGCAGCCCCCCCTCCACCCATTTCGGATCGTAATCAAGAGGAAGATAACTGTTCTGAGGGGGATTCGGAAGGAGAAGACCACTCCTATTTACCCCATGAGGTCTTCGCTCTAACTTGGCATGCTGATGTTGCTAATATCATGCATATGGTGCCTTGCATTGCTTACTATATACATTAAAGATGTCATCTGCTTAGTTTAGACATGCTTTGTGTCAATGCCATCGGTTTAGTTTCTTTATCGTATATGTGAATCATGCAATGCCATCTTGTCTAGCCAGGAATCATATATGTGAATTTTTCAATGCCACCCTGGTTAGCCAGTCATCTTATATGTGAATTATATCATGCCATCATTTTTTTATTACGTGTTAAATTTGTCAACAATTTTAGTACATTCAATTACTCTTCCTGTGCATCAGCCATTCGGCACGGTCATGGAAAAATCTGGAGTGGAAACAAGGTCTTCAGAGCAGACAATGCTATCTGACGAAGCGCATGTCTTGCTGGTTACCGATAGCTCCTCAGAGGAGGATTCAGAGACAGATGACCAGTCATATTTCCCCCCCCCGAGGTGCATTCCCTAACTTGGCAGGGTTATGTTGCTCATATCGTGCGTATGGTATCTTGCATTGCTATGTCATTTGCTTAGTTTAGACATGCTTTGTGTGAATGCCACCTGTTTAGTGTCTAATTACCATATATGTAAACTATGCAATGCCATCTTGTTGCAAGACATTATATATGTGAATTATGCAATGTTATCTTGTTGCAAGGCACTATGTATGTGAATTATGCAATGCCATGTTGTTTAGGCAAGCGTCATATATGTGAATTATATCACGACGTCCTTTTTTTGTATTTCTCATTGCTTTTGTCGACAATGTTTGTATATTCAACTGATCTTCCTGTGCATCAGCCATTTGAATTGGTGATGGAGAAATCTGGAGTGAAAACAAGGTCTTCAGAGCAGACAATGCTACCTGCTGAAGCAGATATCTTGCTAGTTACAGATAGCTCTTCAGAGGAGGATTCAGAGGCAGATGAGCAGTCCTATTATCCCCCTGAGGTGTATGCTCAAACTTGGCAGGGTTATATTACTCATATAATGCATATGTTGTATTGCAATGCTTAGTTTTTACATCCTATACACAATATTGAATGCCATCTCCTTAGTTGACACATCATATATGCGATTGCCCTCTGCTCACTTCCTTAGTATATAAATCATATATTTGAATTATGTGATGCCATGATGTTTACATAGACAGCATGTATCTGAATTATGGCATGCCAACCCATTTTTGTTGGTGTTCTGGGAACGGGGGTCCCTAGACTTGCCTGCCTGCGGCCTGCGGCGTGGCTCAAAGGGGGGCCCAGCACGGCCCATCTTCACCAACACAAACTCAAGACCCTCACGAGGGGCCAAGCCTCGCGGGGCGGACGACACAGAGCTTCCTCAGGCACGGCCTCGTCAGGCTGGCACACGAGGAGGCGGAGAGATCAAGGGTGGGGTACCTCGCGAGTTGTCCGTGACGCAAGCCATGATGACTCAGGGCGCCAGGCGGGTGCCAGCCCGCTCAGCGTCCTCCTTTCCTCTTTGGTGCAAAGGGGGCAAGCGCAGCCGCGGAGTACCGAGGCATCAGGAAAAGGTTGCCATTTCGGTGCAACGAGACCAAGACCAGGAGGACTACGACACGGAGGTCACCATGGGGCCCAAGACGGCGTCATCACCAGAGCTTTGCGCAGGAGAAGACTACTTTTGGCAGGATAGTTGATACTTGCTGTCCCCCTTCAAATTAGCCCGCCATTGTTCGCTCCCTTCCCGATCAATATTTGGGGAGAGGACCAGGCCACTAAATAGGACCGGCCTCCCACGTAGCAAAGGGTTCGGCTTCAGTCTCCTCAAGGGCTCGACAAGTAGAGAGGTGGTAAGCAGAAGAGAGAGAGAGATAGAGAAAGGTGGCTGAACTTCCTCCCAGCAGTTCATCGCCCCAGCCAAGAACAGTCCTCGCGAGGCTGTTCTCCTTACTGTCCATTCATCATCAGCCCAAGAGGCAATCCACCACAACCACACACTGAGTAGGGTATTACACCACTAACGGGCCTGAACCAGTATAAACCCACTGTCCCTTGTGTTGTTGTTTTCAAGCTTTGATCTAGCGCGTGGAGGGGTGCAGGTAGGTAGGGGCGAAATCTCCGCGTGCACCCCAGTGTTCGAACCTCAAGGGTCTGCCGGAAACCGAAATCCAACAATTTTCTAAAGACAAATATAGTTATATCATCTCATCTTGTTTACATAGTCATCATATTTTAAATTATGTCATCTATCCGTGAATTATATATGCCATCATGTTTCCATCGACGCATGTTTGTGATTTATGGCATGCCAGCCACTTGGTAGACACATCGTATAGTTATATCATGTCATCATGTTTACATAGTCATCATAATTTGAAGTATGTCATTCTATCCTGTTTAGTTAGCCATCATACATGTGAAATTGTGTCATGCTATCCTGTTTAATTAGCCATCATATATGTGAAATTATGTCCTGCTATTATGTTTTCTTAGACAACATAAATGTGAATTATTTCAAGCCCTGTTATCTTCCCTACTATCCATTGCACCCGTCTATCTTACAATGTCTGTACATTCAATTACTTTTCTTGTTTATCAGCCATTTCAATTGGAGGGAGTGATGGCAGTATCTGTGGGAGTTAAAACACGGTCTTCAGAAAAGATCGTGCTACCCGTCGATGCAGATAGAACCACGGTTGTACTTGCCGCCCCACCACACATAAACCACACTCATGCAGATTGTACCCCTACCGAGTTGGACAGAGAACCAGCTACACCCCTTCTAACCCCAACCCCAGCAGATAGACACCCAATTCCTGTTGACACATCACCGTCTCCACTACAGAGCACCCAAACACGAGCAGTTAGTAAGGCAACTGCAGTGCCCAAATCACGAGGACCACCACTCCGAACCCGAAGTCAACGCTTAAAGCAGAAGAAGAATTGTTCCCAGGTCAGGTTTCGTAGCTATGGTTCATACTACTTTGCTCTTGCATCACTGTATTTACTGATACCAACTAATTTCAAATTTGAAGTATGCAATTGAAACTCCAATGCCGCAACAGGTATGTTTTAAACCTGTTTCTTCAACGTGTTTGGCTGTTTGCTGTTGTAACTTGCTCTATGTTGATTTCAATTTCAATTGAATAAACAGTTATGTTCTCATGCCATGCACATTACAAGTGTTGTTATTGCTGTGTAGTTTCCCACACTTATATTCTATCTATGCTTCTTTGTCTTAAATAGATATGATTTGAACTGTATCTATCTTGATTTGGCAACATAAACTAGAATGATATAGACCATACAGTGACCATACTACATAGATATATGTTTGTTTCATGCTATTATCCTGTCCACCTTACTACTGAACTGGTTTACCAAAATGAGTTTCATATACTACATTGTAAACCTGAGATGTGTTTGGGTGTATCTCTTTTAGAACGCAGATAAAATATTGGAGAAGAGTACCATGTTATGCAATGGTAAAGGAAGTAATGCAGAGAAGGTTCAAGATAGTGAGACATCCCTGTTGGTCTCCAAGAAAGCTGATAAAAAGTATATTGAAGACACTGAGAAAACCCCAAAGTCCTGTCTTGATGTAGTGTTCGAGTTACTGGCTACCACTGCTGGCACCAGCTCTTCGAACTCGTTGCCTGAATCAGTTCGGCTTCTTGATTCTCAACTTCAAGTTGAAAGACATCGATCAGATGTTATGCGACAGGAAGCTAAAGGACTGAGGAAGTTCCTGCAGAATTTAGATGCATACTTTCTGGTGCAACAGCAAGCGCTGGAGGACTTAAGCGCCAAACAAGAGAAAGTTAATAAGCTTGCTAAGCATCTTGCCAGCATTATGGGTACCCAGGATATTGTTTCTTGAGCTCTTCTGAAGTGGTTTCAGTTCTGGACTTGATTTGCTGCGGCGTTTATATGCTGCTGTGTTCCCTATATTTGCACTGGTGGCGAACTTTGATGCCAGTGGATGTAATATGTGTAATAGCCGTGATAAGCCTAGTGTAAGTTGCTTGCTTATTTATTTCCTTGTTGTCTTGTTTATTTGTTTGCTTGTAGTCAGTGTAGTTCTTTTTCTGCGGTTTGCTAGTGGTTGCAATAACCTATTTTTTAAAACTAGGCCACAATAACCATGGGCTAATATTTACTGTAGTGACACTGGGCCGCTCCTACAGGCCGTATGAAACAGTGGGCCTTCTACGGGCCGTAGGAAACAGTGGGCCTTCTACGGGCCGTAGAAACAGTGGGCCTTCTACGGGCCATAAACAAGCGGCCTTCTATGCCGTAGAAACAATGGGCCTTCTACGGGCCTTCTACGGGCCGTATCATCAATGGGCCTTATACGGGCCGTATGATCGATTGGCCAAACATGGGCCAAATAGACCGCATTCTAGCCGTAAATGGGCTAGAGTTGGAATCGTCCATTCATGAGCCGACCATAACGAGCCATCATTAATAGGCCGTATTTAATGACGCTATGAAAATGGCCCAATGTATTAACGGACCACAAACGGGCCGACTGTAACCATAGGCTGAATTTGGCCCACAAGCAGAAAATGACAGTAACGGGCCGTAAGTAAATGAATGTTGGAAATGAGCCCAAGAATAAATGGGCTTTGAGAAGGCCGAAATATAACATGGGCTAGAAACGGCCCAACGGAATAATGGGCCGTTAATGGGTATAAAGTGAAACACTGTTCTTTACGGGCCAGTTTCACCACGGGCCGTTAATGGGTGTAAAGTGATACACTGTTCATTACGGGCCAGTTTCACCATGGGCTATTAATAGGCCAAGAGTTACATAGGGCCTCATATGGGCTGAAAGACGTCATGGGCCATACATGGGCCAGAAGTGAAAACGGGCTGGAATAATATTGGATGGCCCAGATGACGCTACTGGGCCTAATTCGGATAGGGCGTAACGGGCCTTGGGTTAGCGGGCTGTAAATGGGCTATATGCAAACATGCCGTTAATAGTCTTTCCATGGGCCGGCCCGCCACCTTTTGACCAAGTCAAACGGGACGGCCTTTTCATAGGAATGGGCTTCTGTTGGGCCGTGCCATGTGTCGACGTATCATAGGCGCCTTCTGTCCAATGAGTGGATGACATCTGTCCCAGCGATGAGCCGACACGTGTTTCCTCCAGCCAATGATGATTTTACACATGGAAAATCCCCATTGGTCGGGGCTGTTAACGGGTTACCGGATCCAAAACCCAACCCGATAGCTTAACGGTGTTCCGTTACGGTGGATGCCACGTGTCGGTCACCCTTAACGAAAGCACTTCTGTGACGCGCGATTTATCGTCATGGAAGTGGACACTTCCGTGATGATAATTTTGGTAATGTCATGGAACACTTCTATGACAGCACAGGTATGACTATCTTGATTCTGTCATAAATTTGTCATGGATGTACATGCAATGACAGAAAATGTGACCTACTGTGACAAACACGTATCATCACGGAAGTGTATTTTTTTGTAGTGTAGGGGATCCTCCTCCACCCAAGGGTGATCCCGTGTTTGAGCTTAACATCCTGATACTCTTAAATATGCTTATCTTGATGAGAAAAAGATATATCCTGTTATTATTAGTGCTAACCTTTCAGAGCATGAGGAAGAGAGATTATTGAAAACTCTGAAGAAGCACGTGCTGCTATTGGGTATACTCTTGATGATCTTAAGGGCATTAGTCCCACTCTATGTCAACATAAAATAAATTTGGAAGAAGATGCTAAACCAGTTCGTGATCATCAACGACGGCTGAATCCTAAAATGAAAGAAGTGGTAAGAAAGGAAATACTAAAGCTCCTTGAGGCAGGTATAATCTATCCCGTTGCTGATAGTCAGTGGGTAAGTCCTGTCCATTGTGTCCCTAAGAAGGGAGGTATTACTGTCGTTCCTAATGATAAAGATGAATTGATTCCTCAAAGAATTATTACAGGTTATAGGATGGTAATTGATTTCCGCAAATTAAATAAGGCCACTAAAAAGGATCATTACCCCTTACCTTTTATCGATCAAATGCTAGAAAGATTATCCAAACATACACATTTTTGCTTTCTAGATGGTTATTCTGGTTTCTCTCAAATACCTGTGTCAGCCAAAGATCAATCAAAGACTACTTTTACTTGCCCTTTTGGTACTTTTGCTTATAGACGTATGCCTTTTGGTTTATGTAATGCACCTGCTACCTTTCAAAGATGCATGATGGCTATATTCTCTGACTTTTGTGAAAAGATTTGTGAGGTTTTCATGGACGATTTCTCCGTCTATGGATCTTCTTTTGATGATTGCTTGAGCAACCTTGATCGAGTTTTGCAGAGATGTGAAGAAACTAATCTTGTCTTGAATTGGGAAAAGTGCCACTTTATGGTTAATGAAGGTATTGTCTTGGGGCATAAAGTTTCTGAAAGAGGTATTGAAGTTGATAAAGCCAAGGTTGATGCTATTGAAAAGATGCCAGTTAAAGATGCCATCAAGGACATCAAAGGTATAAGAAGTTTCCTTGGTCATGCCGGTTTTTATAGGAGGTTCATTAAGGACTTCTCCAAAATTTCTTGGCCTCTGACTAATTTATTACAAAAAGATATACCATTTGTCTTTGATGATGATTGTGTAGAAGCATTTGAAATACTTAAGAAAGCATTGATCTCTGCACCTATTGTTCAGCCACCTGATTGGAATTTACCCTTTGAAATTATGTGTGATGCTAGTGATTATGCTGTAGGTGCTGTTCTAGGGCAAAGAGTTGATAAGAAATTAAATGTTATTCAATATGCTAGTAAAACCCTAGACAATGCTCAAAGAAATTATGCTACTACTGAAAAAGAATTCTTAGCAGTTGTATTTGCTTGTGATAAGTTCAGACCTTATATTGTTGATTCTAAAGTAACTATTCACACTGATCATGCTGCTATTAAATATCTTATGGAAAAGAAAGATGCTAAACCTAGACTTATTAGATGGGTTCTCTTGCTACAAGAATTTGACTTACATATTGTTGATAGAAAGGGAGCTGAGAACCCGTTGCAGACAACTTGTCTAGGTTAGAAAATGTGCTTGATGACCCACTACCTATTGATGATAGCTTTCCTGATGAGCAATTAAATGTCATAAATGCTTCTCATACTGCTCCATGGTATGCTGATTATGCTAATTACATTGTTGCTAAGTTTATACCACCTAGTTTCACATACCAGCAAAAGAAAAAGTTCTTCTATGATTTGAGGCATTACTTTTGGGATGACCCACATCTTTATAAAGGAGTAGATGGTGTTATTAGACGTTGTGTACCTGAGCATGAACAGGAACAGATCCTACGCAAGTGTCACTCCAAGCTTATGGAGGACACCATGCTGGAGATAGAACTGCACATAAGGTATTGCAATCCGGTTTTTATTGGCCTACTCTCTTCAAGGATGCCCGTAAGTTTGTCTTATCTTGTGATGAATGTCAAAGAATTGGTAATATTAGTAGACGTCAAGAAATGCCTATGAATTATTCACTTGTTATTGAACCATTTGATGTTTGGGGCTTTGATTATATGGGACCTTTTCCTCCTTCCTAATGGGTATACACATATTTTAGTTGTGTTGATTACGTTACTAAGTGGGTAGAAGCTATTCCAACTAGTAGTGCTGATCATAACACTTCTATTAAAATGCTTAAAGAAGTTATTTTTCCAAGGTTTGGAGTCCCTAGATATTTAATGACTGATGGTGGTTCACATTTTATCATGGTGCTTTCCGTAAAATGCTTGCTAAATATGATGTTAATCATAGAATTGCATCTCCTTATCACCCACAGTCTAGTGGTCAAGTAGAATTGAGTAATAGAGAGCTCAAATTAATTTTGCAAAAGACTTCAATAGGTCTAGAAAGAATTGGTCCAAGAAACTTGATGATGCATTATGGGCCTATAGAACTGACATATAAAAATCCTATGGGTATGTATCCGTATAAAATGGTTTATGGAAAAGCATGTCACCTACATATAAAAATCCTATGGGTGTCTCATCGGCACCGAGATCAATGACAAACAACAATGTTGACCTTTGGGCCAGCAACGGAGGAAGAGATGGAGGCTGATTTGAAGAGGATAGATGCCATGGAAGAGGATCAAGAAGTCACTTCCCGCTTCCGAGCTGGATTCACAATGGGAGAACTGCAGAGCTCGGCTATTCCAAACTCGGTTATCCCTTCCAATGTTAGATTTCTTTCTTATGAGAATATGAAAAAGAGTGTCACTGGTTCTCCCGCAGCTATGCAGCACCCTTGGGTGCAGGGAGCTTTGGCTGTTACAGGAAAACTCCGAAAGGAAATAATGGACCTCAAGCAGCAAGTCAATAAGCTCGAGGAGGAGAATCGTATCCTGAGGGGCATCATCGCCAAGAATATCACATCACCATCCCCGAAAAGAGAGACATAATCACATGGGTATGGGCACTCCCCTTGGCAACTGCCAAGCTTGGGGGAGTGCCCCGGTATCGTATCACCATCACTTTTATCTTTACCGTTTTTCTTAGTTCGATCCTTTTGGTAATATCTTGATCTAGTAGAATAAAGTTTATGGCATGATCTAGTTTTGAGTTTTGCTTTATGATCCCTCTATGTAATCGAGTCCGTGAGCTATATATAATAAAGATTAGTGTTGAGTCAAGGGCTTGATTATTTTGCCATGATCCTAAGTGAATAAAAGAAAAGAGAAATAAATAAAAAAGAAACAAAGAGATCATATGGATCTTATGGAGAGTAATGAGCTCACACAGAAAAAGATATGATGAATAAAAGTTGTTGAGAGTTGACAAGCATAGTTTTGGTCATTGGACATCTTTTATGATTGTGAGCACTCATTAAAATATGACATGGCTAAAGTTGACGTTGGACAAGGAAGACAACGTAATGGGTTATGTTTTCTTACATCTGAGATAAATTATATTGTCATGGATCATCCAACATGGTTGAGCTTGCCTTTCCCCTCATGCTAGCCAAATTCATCGCACCAAGTAGAGATACTACTTGTGCTTCCAAATACCCTTAAACCAGTTTTTCCATGAGAGTCCACCATACCTACCTATGGATTGAGTAAGATCCTCCAAGTAAGTTGTCATCGGATGCAAGCAATAAAAATTGTTCTCTAAATATGTATGACTTATTAGTGTGGAGAAAATAAGCCTTATACGATCGTTGTGATGTGGAAGAAATAAAAGTGGAATGCATAATAAAGGTCCATATCACAAGTGGCAATATAATGTGACGTTCTTTTGCATTAAGATTTAGATGAACATGACGGAAGGAGAGTCTGGATAAAATACCTGGTGCGGATATTGGAGATTGGAACACAATCAATACAATGGGAACTATTGAAAACGATAAAGGGGGTGATCTTTCAAATAAGGGAGTGAAAAGACCTGAGGGATGCGAAGGACTTGGAAACCACATAAAGAAACATTACCATCAGAGTTTGACGATAGTACTTGTGAATGACAGGACATCTAATCGGGATGTTGGGGATTTATTTGGAAGGTGTGGATTATTGGAAAAACTGACATTTGATTTCTATGAGTGTGGGGAAAGTCATTGGAGATAGGGGTGGGTGGGGATTGGTTGGAATGTGGATGGAGATACGGAAGAAATAAAAGCGACTGGCTGCATAATAAAGGTCCATATCACAAGTGGCAATATAAAGTGACTTTCTTTCGCATTAAGATTTTGTGCATCAACATAAAAGCGCATGACAACCTCTGCTTCCCCTCTGCGAAGGGCCTATCTTTTACTTTTATCTCCTACCTTGCATAAGAGTCATGGTGATCTTCACCCTTCCTTTTTACATTTTATCCTTTGGCAAGCACAGTATGTTGGAAAGATCCTGGTATATATGGCTAATTGGATGTGAGTTTTCATGAACTATTATTGTTGACATTACCCTTGAGGTAAAATGTTGGGAGGCAAAACTAATAAGCCCCTATCTTTCTCTGTGTCCGATTAAAACTCCATACCCATAAGTATTGCATGAGTGTCAGCAATTGTGAAAGATTATATGATAGTTGAGTACGTGGACTTGCCTGAAAAGCTCTTATATATTGACTCTTTCCTATGTTATGATAAATTGCAATTGCTCTAATGACTGAGATTATAGTTTGTTAGTTTTCAATGAAGTTTATGAATCATACTTGAAATTGTGATTGAATTGTTACTCTAGCATAAGAGATCATATGACAAGAATTATATAAGTTGTTGTTCTAAGAATGATCATGATGCCCTCATGTCCGTATTTTATTTTTATCGACACCTCTATCTCTAAACATGTGGACATATTTTTCGATTTCGGCTTTTCGCTTGAGGACAAGCGAGGTCTAAGCTTGGGGGAGTTGATACGTCCATTTTGCATCATGCTTTTATATCGATATTTATAGCATTATGGGCTGTTATTACACATTATTTTACAATACTTATGCCTATTCTCTCTTATTTTACAAGGTTTACATAAAGAGGGAGAATGCCGGCAGCTGGGATTCTGGGCTGGAAAAGGAATATTACAGACCTATTCTGCACAGCTCCAAAAGTGCTGAAACTTCACGGAAGACGTTTTCAGAATATATAAAAAATACTGAGCGCAAGAAGTTCCCCAGGGGGCCCACACCCTGCCCACGAGGGTGGGGGCGCCCTACCCCCTGGGCGTGCCCCCCTACCTCGTGGGCCCCCTGGTGGCCCTCCGATGGCCATCTTCTGCTATATGGAGTCTTTCGATGAGGAAAAAATCATAAGCCATCTTTTCGGACGAAACTCCGCCGCCACGAGGCGGAAACTTTGCGGAACCAATCTAGGGCTCTGGTAGAGCTGTTCTTCCGGGGAAACTTCCCTCCGGGAGGGGGAAATCATCGCCATCGTCATCACCAACACTCCTCTCATCGGGAGAGAGCAATCTCCATCAACATCTTCACCAGCACCATCTCCTCTCAAAACCCTAGTTCATCTCTTGTATCCAATTCTTGTCTCTAAGTCCAGGATTGGTACTGTAGGTTTCTAGTAGTGTTAATACCTCCTTGTAGTTGATGCTAGTGGTTTATTTGGTGGAAGATCATAATGTTCAGATCCTTATGCATATTAATACCCCTCTGATTATGAACATGAATATGCTTTGTGAGTAGTTACGTTTGTTCCTGAGGACGTGGGAGAAGTCTTGCTATTAGTAGTCATGTGAATTTGGTATTCGTTCGATATTTTGATGAGATGTATGTTGTCTCTCCTCTAGTGGTGTTATGTGAACGTCAACTACATGAACACTTCACCATTATTTGGGCCTAGAGGAAGGCATTGGGAATTAATAAAGTAGATGATGGGTTGCTAGAGTGACAGAAGCTTAAACCCTAGTTTATGCCAGTTGCTTCCTAAGGGGTGATTTGGATCCATATGTTTCATGCTATGGTTAGGTTTACCTTAATACTTTTGTTGGTATGCGGATTGCTTGCAATAGAGGTTAATCATAAGTGGGATGCTTGTCCAAGTAAGGGCAGCACCCAAGCACCGGTCCACCCACATACCAAATTATCAAAGTACCGAACACGAATCATATGAACGTGATGAAAACTAGCTTGACGATATTCCCATGTGTCCTCGGGAGCGCTTTACATCATATAAGAGTTTGTCCAGGCTTTTCCTTTGCTACAAAAAGTCTGGCGCCATCTGCTACCTCTTGAGCACTGCGTTGGTTTTCCCCGAAGAGGAAGGGATGATGCAGCAAAGTAGCGTAAGTATTTCCCTCAGTTTTTGAGAACCAAGGTATCAATCCAGTAGGAGGCTACGCGCGAGTCCCTCGTACCTGCACAAAACAAATAAATCCTCGCAACCAACGCAAATAGGGGTTGTCAATCCCTATAAGGCCACTTACGAGAGTGAGATCTGATAGATATGATAAGATAATATTTTTGGTATTTTTATGATAAAGATGCAAAGTAAAATAAAGGCAAAGTAAATAGCAAAGGAAATAACTAAGTAGTAGGAGATTGATATGATGAAGATAGACCCGGGGGCCATAGGTTTCACTAGTGGCTTCTCTCGAGAGCATAAGTATTCTACGGTGGTGAACAAATTACTGTTGAGCAATTGACAGAATTGAGCATAGTTATGAGAATATCTAGGTATGATCATGTATATAGGCATCACGTCCGAGACAAGTAGACTGACTCCTGCCTGCATCTACTACTATTACTCCACTCATCGACCGCTATCCAGCATGCATCTAGAGTATTAAGTTAAAAACAGAGTAACGCCTTAAGCAAGATGACATGATGTAGAGGGATAGACTCATGCAATATGAAGAAAACCCCATCTTGTTATCCTCGATGGCAACAATACAATACGTGCCTTGCTGCCCCTACTGTCACTGGGAAAGGACACCACAAGATTGAACCCAAAGCTAAGCACTTCTCCCATTGCAAGAAAGATCAATCTAGTAGGCCAAACCAAACTGATAATTCGAAGAGACTTGCAAAGATAACCAATCATACATAAAAGAATTCAGAGAAGATTCAAATATTATTCATAGATAGACTTGATCATAAACCCACAATTCATCGGTCTCAACAAACACACCGCAAAAAGAAGATTACATCGAATAGTTCTCCACAAGAGAGGGGGAGAACATTGTATTGAGATCCAAAAAGAGAGAAGAAGCCATCTAGCTAAATAACTATGGACCCGTAGGTCTGGTGTAAACTACTCACACTTCATCGGAGAGGCGACTGTGGTTGATGTAGAAGCCCTCCGTGATCGATCCCTGCACTTTGTCCCTCATCGGCGGATACTCGGCGTAGGGGGTCCCGAACTGTGCGTCTAGGCCGGATGGTAATAGGAGGCAAGGGACACGAAGTTTTACCCAGGTTCGGGCCCTCTTGATGGAGGTAAAACCCTACGTCCTGCTTGATTAATATTGATGATATGGGTAGTACAAGAGTAGATCTACCACGAGATCAGAGAGGCTAAACCCTAGAAGCTAGCCTATGGTATGATTGTATGTGTCCTACGGACTAAAACCCTCCGGTTTATATAGACACCGGAGGGCTAGGGTTACACAAGGTCGGTTTACAAAGGAGGAGATATACATATCCGTATTGCCTAGCTTGCCTTCCATGCCAAGTAGAGTCCCATCCGGACATGAGATGAAGTCTTCAATCATGTATCTTCATAGTCTAACCGTCCGGCCAATGGATATAGTCCGGCTGTCCGGAGACCCCCTAATCCAGGACTCCCTCAGTAGCCCCCGAACCAGGCTTCAATGACGACGAGTCCGGCGCGCAGTATTGTCTTCGGCATTGCAAGGCGGGTTCTTCTCCAATTTCCAAGTGTTTGTAAACAGTATCCGGCCCCATAAATGTTGATCCTCTTGGCTTCTACGCCCAATAAGGGCAATTTCTCGATCGAATACGAGGCGCCAGGGCATTTTTACATTCACCCCCCTAGCCAGATAAATAAATTGTCTATTAAAGGGATTGGGATTCTTAGATCCGATCCACACCATCCTCCCATCAACGAGAATCCATCAGAGCGTGTTTCAGAAAGATCCATTCCAGCATGGCCAACCTCCGCAGCTCCTCCTTCCACCCCCGTAGCCCTAAGCTCGGTGATTGGGAGAGGTGTTCAGTTCCACATAGTCGATTGGTCGAACTGCAGACCAAAGGATTTCTTCCTCCGGCATACATGGTGCCCATTCGAGCCGGGCTCGCCACCTACAATGGCGGGGAGCAAGCGGAGAACTTTCCCTGTCCCTCCATGGGGGAACGGGTTTGCCTTGTTCCTTACTTACTAAGGGGACTCGGATTTCCAATTCATCCGTTCCTCCGCGGGCTCCTGGAGTTCTACGGCCTCCAACTACACAATCTCACCCCTGCCTCCATCCTACACATCGCCGGCTATGTTGCTCTCTGCGAGTTGTTCCTGGGCTGCGAGGCTCACTTCGAGCTGTGGAAAAGGCTATTTTGCCTCGTCCCTCGCACACAGAGGGAATCACTTTATCAAGTGGGCGGAGCCGAAGTATGGCGCATCGCCGATACCGGATATGTCCGGTACCCCGAAGAAGCGTCCGAAGACTGGCCTTCAGAATGGTTTTATATGGAGGACGTTCCCCTTCCGGACCCTGTTCGGCGGGGTCTTCCTGAGTTCAACAATGCTCCTCTGAAGAAGCGCCGAAGTTGGCGCCCACGGAGCCCCCAGGTGGAAGACGACAGAGAAGTCCTCTATCTGATGAACCGGATTAAGGCACTGGCTCAGTCAGGTTGACAATAACCGAAGTTATGTCGATTTGCATAATGCGGGGAGTGCAACCACTTCAATATCGTGGGCACCCCTTGTGGTGTTTCAACGGGGAGGATGACGCCACCCGCTACGGGCGTAAGGGTCCGGGCGATGCTGCCGCATTAGCCAAAATTCTTGTCCGAACTGTTCAAGGGAGAGGAGGAGGAGTTCACCCGCATCAAGCCACGGGACGGATTCTCCATGTACAATCCTCCAAGCTGGGTAAGCTATATCCCCTTACTTCCATCTTCCCGCGTTTTTCTTGTAAGTATTCACCTTGCCAATTTACGGCAGGAACTGCGAAAGGCCATAAAGGAGGTCAGCAGCCCTTCTCCACAACCGGAGGACCCTGACCGGGCCCTCGACTCCGGACTCGAAGAAGATCCGGTTATCTCCGTGGAGCTGATAAACCGGCAGTTCTATCAGTTGAGCTGCGACGATGCCATGGTGGCCATTACGGCCGACTATCCCGGACTGCTCCCTGCATCGCATGTAAGAAAAACCGAAAAGTCCCAACTCAAAAAGTAGGATCCCCTTTTAGACACTTCACCCACCATATTCACATGGCCTTTTTAGGGAAGGCATTCGGGACGCCCTGCAGCAACGCGCCAACAGGAGGCACCGAGGCGGGTAGGCCAAAAAGGAAGGCGGTTAGGACGGAGACGCCGGCGCAAAGGTACAACAAACCCCGCTCCTGGTTGTCGTTTTCTCAAAATATAATGACGCCCGTGTTTCTTTAACAGAAAAAACGCTCGCCGGAATATGTCCGGCGATGTCGCATCATGCTTCCACCAGTCGGGCACCAGGACCGGACACGGAGGCAGAAGCCGATATGGGGCAGGCGCCGGATAATCCCCCTACAGAGGATGCGGATAGGTTATCTGCTACAAACTCAAAAGCTCCATGAATCATAGGCGCCGCCAGGCATACTCCGACTTGAGCTACAAACTCAGAAGTGGAAAGCGCCATGAATCATAGGCGCCGCCGGGCCGTACTCCGTGACGCTTGTTTCTCACCAGAGGCATTTGATGCCTTCAATTCTGGAGAGGCGTACCTCCGAGCTGCTCAAGATGGTCTAGCCAGAGCCACGGATCAGTATGTAAAGGATGTACGGGTAAGTAAATCTGACGATTTATATGTATCAGTAGCCCCTGAGACTTGAAACAGTTAGCAGAACTGATTTAAGGATCATCTTTATTGTGCAGGTTCTTACAGAGAAGAATACTAGGCTGTCCCAGGAGCTGGAGGAATGCAAGACCCAACTGCGGGCCGCTATTGCCGCATTGCAGGAACAGAAAAAGCCTCCTGCTGGTAACATTTTAAAGAATGATGGTTACCATATAGTGCGCGGCGTGGCTGCAGAATCTAACAATAGATTTTGCAGATGAATCCAGAGAAAATCCGGGGACCAGCATGTTATGCGAGCTAGAAGCTGGCAAACGCGTGCTGACTGAGGTTAGGCGGGAGAAAAACAATCTCCAAGACGCCAATATAAGGCTGAACGTGGAACTAAAAGACGTTCGGGGCCAGCTTGCAGACTCCGAGAAGGAGAATAAGAGGCTTCGACGCGGCATTTTTAGTAAGTGCTTGAACGAATCCTTTAAAGGTATTCGGCGAAGAAGCCGACTAACAGCGTTATGTCTGTAGGTATGCTGACGGGTCGTCCCGCGGAGGAAATGCCCGGGTCTGCGGGTGATCTTCTGTCCGAGCTGTCACATCTGCACGAACAAGTTGGCAGGTGATGCAGGGTGTTGCCCAGGCCTTGTGGCCGTCCGTCTCCCTGCCAGAGGGTGTTGCGGAGCTTGCGGAGAAGCTCAAAGGAGCACGGCGGCGCTTCCGATTATGGAAGATATCAGCCTGCCGACAGGGTGCCAGAGAAGCCTGGGCCATGGTGAAGACGCGGTATACCAAAGCAGACCCAAATCACATGGCCGAGGTCGGACCTGTGGGGCCCGACGGAAAAGAGATCCCCGTTAGCTTAGTTTATGGGCAAGTAGAATTAGCCGCAAAGTATTCCCAACAGGATTGTAAGCTAGACCGCCTGTTGGATGGTATAGAAGAAGAATTTAGTCAGTCTGCATGACTATGTAATTAAAGTGACATGTATAATGCCTTCTAGCCGGATTGTAGATCATTTGTCGTTGCGGACCTTTTCGCTTCAGCCTCCGGGCCCAATAGTCCGGAGTGTATCCGAATACCCGCTCAGTTATATAAGAACAGGGGTATGCGTGGAGACTAGGCGTAGGGGTCATTAGTGCTTTATCAGACAAGTGCCCAACTAGTTATGTTATATTACATGGGTAGTAAGAAACATCTTCCAGGGAGAATAGTTCCGTTAAGGGTTCCTTTCCCTGGGCAAGCATGCCCTAAAGTGCATGTCCGGACTGCGATAGGAAACGCAGGAAAAACATCTGGGGGCAGATATGAAAAATAAAAAATCATCTTTTGTTCACCGACCGAATATTCCCTTAAGAACGCTAGCTTTCGGCTTCACCCAGTCTGAGGTACACATCCGGCTGACCCGGCAGTAACAATCGCAGAGGTGCTCCCCTTATGCCCTAGCCGAATTAACGGGAACGTAGGGCATAAATACAAGAGCCAGGCAACCCAGCTTGGCCAAAACTTAAGTCATATCGATGCATATAATGGTGAAAAAAGGTACATGCGGAAGTATAACACATGTGTTGGGCATGAAGCCCGGATAAATAATTTAAGCTTCTGTGAAAGAAGCCCCCAGGTATGAAGAGTGCGGCTAGCGCATCTGTAATGTGCAAACAAGGCACAAGGTGACCCTTGAAGGCCTAGAGAAATAAGAAAAGAAAGAAAGAAAGGAAAACAAGACAGATAATGTATTTGTGAAAAATGGACAAAGGGAGGGGACTAACATAGAGTCCGGTGCTAGGCGTAGAATCTTCGGAGCCTGGCCGCGTTCCATGGGTTCGGCTCGAGTCGACTAGTCGATGCATCCCGCAGTCGGTACGCTCCACCGGTCAGAACTTGGTCAATAATGAAGGGACCTTCCCATTTGGGCTCGAGCTTGTTCTTTTTCTTATCCGGCAGGCGTAGAACTAGTTCGCCAACGTTATAAGTTTTGGCCCGTACTTCTCTGCTTTGGTATCTGCGAGCCTGTTGCTGATAAAATGCGGAACGGGCTTTGGCTACGTCGCGCTCCTCCTCCAAGGTGTCCAGACTGTCCTGCCGATCGAGCTCGGCTTCTCTTTCTTCGTACATGCGCACTCTAGGTGAGTCATGAATTATGTCACAGGGCAAGACTGCCTCTGCGCCGTACACCATAAAGAAGGGTGTATATCCGGTACTACGATTCGGCGTGGTCCGCAGCCCCCAGAGTACGGAGTCGAGCTCCTCTACCCAGTGCGTGTTAGACTCCGTTAAGGAACGCACTAATCTGGGTTTAATGCCGCTCATTATAAGACCGTTTGCTCGCTCGACTTGACCGTTGGTTTGTGGGTGATAGACTGAAGCATAATCGAGCTTGATGCCCATTTTGCTGCACCAGAGTTTTACCTCGTCGGCCGTGAAGTTCGTGCCATTATCAGTGATGATTGCTGTGGGGGACGCCATAACGGTGTACAACCCCGGATATGAAATCTATCACCGGTCCGGATTCGGCTGTTTTAACGGTTTGGCCTCTATCCATTTGGTGAATTTATCCACCATGACCAATAAGTATTTTTTCTTGTGGGTTCCCCCTTTAAGGGGTCCAACCATGTCAAGCCCCCAGACCGCAAAGGGCCATGTAATGGGGATTGTTTGGAGGGCGGTGGGTGGCATGTGGCTTTGATTTGCAAAGAGCTGGCAACCGGCAACGTTGGACCAAGTCCTGTGCATCTGCCCGGGCCGTTGGCCAATAGAATCCTGTACGGAAGGCCTTGCTTACAAGAGCCCGGGCTGCGGCGTGATGACCGCCGAGTCCGGCGTGAATTTCTGCCAAAAGATTTCCGCCCTTCCTCTTCGGAGATGCACCTTTGAAGGACTCCGGTAGTGCTTTTCTTGTACAATTCTCCCTCATGGACCCTGTAGGCCTTGGATCGCCGCACTATGCAGCGTGCCTCATTTTGGTCCTCCGGAAGTTCCTGTCTAGTTAGGTAGGCCAGGAATGGTTCTGTCCACGGGGCAATAATGGCCATTATTTCGTGGGCTGAAGGTGTTATTTCGGTGGCGGAGCCTCCGATTGTGTCAGAGAGTTCGGTATCGGGTATTTTGGCCGGGTCCGGACTGTTGTTACCGGTGTCCCCTTCCCATACTACGGATGGCTTGAAGCCTTTCCAAAAATATGTTGGGAGGGACCGCGTCGCGTTTTGCGCCGATGCGGGCGAGGATATCCGCCGCCTGATTGTTTTCCCGAGCCACATGGTGAAATTCGAGTCCCTCGAACCGAGCTGACATTTTTAGGACGGCGATTTCGATAGGCCGCCATTTTCGGATCCTTGGCGTCAAAATCTCCATTTATTTGGGATATTGCGAGGTTTGAATCCCCACGCACCTCCAGGCGTTGAATGCCCATGGAGACTGCCATCCGAAGACCATGCAACAGAGCTTCGTATTCGGCTGCATTGTTGGAGTCTGTATACAATATTTGCAGTATGTACCGAACGGTATCTCCGGTTGGGGACGTCAGGACGACGCCAGCCCCTAGACCGGCCAGCATTTTAGAACCGTCGAAGTGCATGATCCAATTGGAGTATGCGCCGTACTCTTTAGGGAGTTCGGCCTCCGTCCATTCGGCGACGAAGTCGGCCAGTACTTGCGATTTAATGGCTCGGCGAGGTTTGTATGTTATGTCGAATGGGAGGAGCTCAATGGCCCATTTGGCAATCCGGCCCGTAGCGTCGCGGTTGTTGATAATATCATTAAGTGGCACTTCCGAGGCTACTGTAATCGAACACTCTTGAAAGTAGTGTCGCAGTTTCCGTGATGCCATGAATACCGCATATGCTATCTTTTTGGTAATGCGGGTACCGTGATTTGCATGGAGTGAGGACAGTGGATACATAGTATACCGGCTTTTGAAGAGGGAATTTGTGTCCGTCCGCTTCCCGTTCGACAACGAGCACCGCGCTTACAACTTGATGAGTTGCCGCAATGTACAACAGCATTGGTTCGCCGATGTTTGGCGCGGCCAGGATCGGGTTGGTTGCCAATGGCCTTTATTTCTTCCAATCCGGCTGTGGCCGCGTCCGTCCACTCGAAGTGTTCGGTGCGCCGAAGGAGGCGATAAAGGGGTAAAGCCTTTTCTCCTAAGCGGGAGATAAAGCGGCTTAGAGCCGCCACGCATCCAGTAACTTCTGGATTTGTTTGAGGTCTGTTGGGGTAGCCAACTGTGACAAGCTCGGATTTTGGCCGGATTAGCTTCAATACCTCTACTGGAGACAATGAATCCCAGGAGCTTTCCGGCTGGTACGCCGAAAACGCATTTTTCCGGATTGAGCTTGATGTCATATGTTCGGAGGTTGTCGAATGTGAGCCTCAAGTCGTCTATCAAAGAGTCGACGTGTTTGGTTTTGACGACCACATCGTCTACGTATGCCTCTACTGTTTTGCCAATTTGTTTCTCCAGGCATGTCTGAATCATGCGCTGATATGTTGCACCGGCGTTTTTGAGCCCAAAAGGCATTGTGTTGAAACAGAAAGGGACCGTATGGTGTGATGAATGCCGTTGCGGCTTGGTCGGACTCCGCATCTTGATTTGGTGGTAACCGGAGTATGCGTCGAGGAAACACAATGACTCGTGTCCTGCGGTAGCGTCAATGATTTGATCGATGCGTGGGAGGGGGAAGGGATCCTTTGGGCAAGCTTTATTGAGGTCTTTGAAATCGACGAAAAGGCGCCAGGATTTGTCCTTCTTTGGTACCATCACCAGGTTTGCTAGCCAGTCCGGGTGTTTTATTTCTCTGATGAATCCGGCCTCCAATAACTTGGCTAGTTCCTCTCCCATGGCCTGTCTCTTAGGTTCGGAGAAACGCCGAAGAGCTTGCTTGACCGGCTTGAATCCCTTTAGGATATTGAGGCTATGCTCGGCCAGCCTGCGTGGGATTCCTGGCATGTCTGAGGGATGCCAGGCGAATATGTCCCAATTCTCGCGCAGGAACTCTCGTAGTGCGGCGTCCACAGCGGGGTTTAACTGTGCCCCGATGGAGGCTGTTTTGTAGGGTCCGTTGGGTGGACTTGGAATTTGACTATTTCATCCGCTGGTTTAAAAGAGGTGGACTTGGATCTCTTGTCGAGTATCACATCGTCCCTGTCCACTGTGGAGCGTAGCGTGGTTAACTCCTCGGCCGAGAGGGCTTCGGATAATGCCTCGAGGGCCAATGCCGCTGTTTTGTTTTCGGCGCGGAGTGCTGTGTCCGGATCACTGGCGAGAGTGATGATTCCGTTGGGCCCGGGCATTTTAAGCTTCATGTACCCATAATGGGGTACGGCTTGGAAGATTGTGAACGCCTCCCGTCCTAAAAGAGCGTGATAGCCACTGCTGAACGGGCTGAAATGTGCGTTATATCGACTAGAGGGGGGTGAATAGGCGATTTTTATGAAAGTCTTCCAAAACGTGGAAGTTATGAAGACAAACAGCAGAGATATGCCTATTACTATGCAGCGGAAGTAGACTACACTAGGCAAGCCATGGTCAAGTATCAACAGAGTGAAAGCACAGTGACAAATAGCTGTAGTGTAATTAGGATCAGGTAGGAAGATACTATGAAGCCAAACAGATCATACACTCACGTTGGGAAGGTAGACTACACTAGGCAAGCCATGGTCAAGTATCAACAGAGTGAAAGCACAGTGACAAATAGCTGTAGTGTAATAAGGATCAGGTAGGAAGATGTTATGAAGCCAAACAGATCATACACTCACGTTGTGAAGACAAAAGATAGAACAGACATGCAATGACTTCACAATGAGTAATCAGTAAGTAAAAGGAAGTGAAGATGAAACCAGTGACTCGTTGAAGACAATGATGTGTTGGACCAGTTCCAGTTGCTGTGACAACTGTACGTCTGGTTGGAGCGGCTAGGTATTTAAACCTTAGGACACACAGTCCCGGACACCCAGTCCTGAACACGCAGCTCAGGACACCAAGTCCTCACCGTATTCTCCTTGAGCTAAGGTCACATAGTCCTCGCCCAATCACTCTGGTAAGTCTTCAAGGTAGACTCCCAAACCTTCACAGACTTCGTTCACTGGCAATCCACAATGTCTCTTGGATGCTCTGAACGCGACGCCTAACCGTCTGGAGGATCACAGTCCTCAAGTGTAATAAGTCTTCAGATCACACAGACAAGAAGACTTAAGTGATGCCCAATTCTCTCTGGCTCTGGGTGGTTAGGGCTTTTTATCCTCGCAAGGAATTCTCTCTCAAAGGCTTCGAGGTGGGTTGCTCTCAAACGACAAAAGCCGTACTCTCAATCTGAGCAGCCAACCGTTTATGGTTGTAGGGGTTGGGCTATTTATAGCCACTTGGCAACCCGACCTGGTTTGTCCGAAATGACCCTGGGTCACTAAGGAACTGACACGTGTCCCAACGGTCAGATTTCAAACTCACATGGCAACTTTACTTGGGCTACAATCAAAGCTGACTTGTCCTGCTCTGGACAAGATTCGCTCTAATTGTCTTCACTTGAAGACATAGGTTTTTGGTTTAGGCATCACTTCAGTCATTCTGACTGGTTCTCTTAGACCCCACTTAACAGTACGGTGGTTCCTATGACTCAACACAAAAGAAAAAGAACTACGAAAGATCTAAGTCTTCGAGCTCCATAGGCTTCATATCGTGTCTTCTCTTGTCATAGTCTTCAATGTGAATATCTTCATATACTACCTTTGACTTCAGTGTCTTCATACATTTTTAGGGGTCATCTCTGGTAGTAAAACCGAATCAATGAGGGACTTCTACCTGTGTTATCCTGCAATTCTCACAAACACATTAGTCCCTCAACTAGGTTTGTCGTCAATACTCCAAAACCATCTAGGGGTGGCACTAGATGCACTT
The DNA here is from genome assembly GCF_003073215.2 of Triticum urartu. NCBI lineage: Eukaryota > Viridiplantae > Streptophyta > Magnoliopsida > Poales > Poaceae > Triticum > Triticum urartu. The sequence continues at coordinate 85,018,611 of NC_053025.1, read as the reverse complement.
ACAATCTCCCCCTTTTTGGTGATTGATGACAAACTAGTTGAAGTTTTCAACGGGGAATATAATCTGTGAAATTGTAAAGGATAAGGAATTGTCTTCATAAGTTGCAAGGGCTCCCCCTGAAGATGTGCATATAAGTTAATTTGCTTTTGGAATGCAAATGCACATGGCAGGTTGTACTTGTGGAGATCCACTTCAGCTTGTGATGACAATCCACTATGCATGTGAAAGTATATGAAGATAATGACATGCATAATGGAAAATGGACGTCTGCAGAATGAGATAAGTGCGGAATTTATCGTCGCACATGCGGAATTTATCTTCGCAAAACAAGGTGGCAAACAAGTAGCAGACGACCATCTGGTTTAAGTGTTACAACTCATAAGAACCAAATGTAGCAAAAATGAGAGTTGTAAGCATGAAGCAAAATATAAGGCACCCGCCCATATGAACCCGCTTGAAGACTATCAAGCTCATATGCTTCTCCCCCTTTTGTCAGTAATGACCAAAAAGGTTTGAAGACATAGAGCCTCTACTCGTTCCCATGAGGAGTAGGTGAAGTAGCAGGGTTGTTGGTGTTTTTTGGCGGTGCAGAAGAGCTCGGAGGTGCTGAAGAATATGGCGGTGAAGTAGCATCGTCTTCTTCCTCAATGATTCTGGCAGTGACTGTGGCAGCAGAGGAAGAGAACTCAGAGTCTTCAAGTGATGGAGTTCCCAGCAGCACAGCTCTTCGAGGAGGTGTGGAGTCAAATTTGAATTTCTCAGTGAAGCCATCCTCTTGAAGATCAGCTTCAGAAAGCATCATTGTTAGCCCTTTCCATGTGCGGCGACAGGTTTCATGGGCAACGAAAGCGTTCTTGGTGGCAAGATTTCGAGTGCGATTAACATCCACCAAGAGGCTTTTCATCTGACGCTTCAGCCAGTCATGATGCCTATCTTGTTTCTGATTAAGGGCCACAAGAAGCTCTCGGTCGTTGAGAACACGAGTGCGCTTCTTGGGTCTTGAAGCAGTGGCACTATCAGTGGCTTCAGTTGAAGCAGGGTGTGGTGCACGTGTAGTGCCAGCCAAGGGATACACCCGAGAAACTGCTTCAACGCCTTCAACATTTTGAGTAAAACTCTGATGTTCTGCATTCTGAAGACTTAGGGGTTGCTTGGCAGGCTCAGAGTATATGGCTTCAGTAGACATGTCCACGTCAGGCAAGAAGATCCGATGGTTGCGGGCTGAGGGCTGATACTTGATGGCGGAGTGTAGCTTGATCAGCCGCATGACCCAAGGGGCGTAGAATTTCAAACCAAACAGATCCATGCCTGATGCAGCAAGTTGGCGTATGAAGAAATCCTGTGCATTGAAGCATTTGCCATGAAGTATATAGAAGACCAAAGTCTTCATAGCACCCTGAAGCTTGGCATTTGGAGAGTGCCCTTTGATAGGCCAGAGAGTCCGCCTGATGATGTGATAGATGGTTCTGGGCAGGTACTCAAGGTCTTCAACGAAGAACTCTGTGGGATACGCAGCATCTGGGGGCAATGGCTTCATCATGCTGAGCATTTGGCTCATATTAGGTTCTGGCCGCTGAAAGATGCTCTCAATAGCTTCAGCATGCAGTTGACAGCCTTGCTCAAAAAGATCGCCTGGAGTGGGCAAGCTAGTGAGCTCAATGATGTCAAATGCATTGGCTTCATGATGGACGTTGCCAGTCATCCACTCCAGGATCCAAGTCTTCGGATCTCTGTTGTATCCTTTGATGTGAAGGGTGGCATAGAATTGTAGCAGCAGCTCTTCATTCCAATGCTCTTCATCAGTGACAAACTGCAGCAGACCCACTTGCTTGAAGCAGTCCAACGCTTCTTCTAGACAGGGCAGACCAGCTATAGCTTCAACATCAAGGCGCTTGTGTGGGAAGATGCGACCTTGGTTGTAAAGAATGCACGAGTAGTAGCTTCGCTGAGGATAGCTCCAGAACCGATCAGATGATATCCTTTCCCTTGAGTAGGGGTTCTTGGAGCTATCGAAGAACGTGTTGTCTGCCCTGAAGCCATTGATGTTGAAGGAGCCAGGTGCTGATGTAGGACCTGGAAACCTTGGTAGTCTGGGGATTGGCTTCTGGACCTGAGGCCTGTGCTCAACATGATAGTTGAATTAGGGACCTGCAGCAGACTCAGGAACAAAAGTTGTGGGTTCAGTGGCTTCGCTGTCTTCTGAAGCTTTGGCTGGGGAGGGCTCCACATTAGCTTCGTTGTTGGTTGTGGCAGCCTCAAGATTTTCATCCTCCGCTTGACTAGCTGGAGGGTCGGTCACAAGCACGTTCTCCTGGAGAACTACTTCTTGGTGGAGCAGAGGAGTGGGCTCTTGTGGTGCTTCTTCTGCGGCTGATGCAGCCGGAATGTCTTCAGCATAGACTTGAGGCCTTGGACCTTTGCGAAGCCTGCGGAACACAAACGACGCCTGTGGGGTTGGAGTGGGCTGGGCCTCATAGTCTTCTTCCTCTTGAGGGCGATCCGCCCATGAAGCATCCTGTGCAATTGGCGTCAGTGGACGACCAATGCTGATGAGTTCGCTGTGTTCTAACTCAGGAAGGGCTGCATCATCTTCTACATTGTCACGATGACCAATGTCTTCAGCAGTGATGGGGTCAGCTACTGGAATGTCTTCAGCTTCAGGAGCCTCTGTGGAAGCAGGCTCATGAACTGTCAGTTGACGTTCCGCGTCAGGGTGAACCATAGAAATGGGTTCAACTATCAAGGGCTCTGTGGGAGCAGCCCGAGATTTCTTGGTCTTTCTCTTTTTCTTGCTGGGGAAGATAGGAGAGGCTTCAGAGCTTTTCCTCTTCCTAGCTTCAGCCTCAGCAGTTCTTGTCTTCTTGAGCTCTGAAGCTGTTGACAGGCTCTTTGGCTTCCGAGCCAGTCATTCTTGTTGGGAAGACAATCGGAACTGCTTCTTGCCTTGGTGCATCAGATTCAGCCGTAGCAGGCTTCTTCTTCTTCTTTGCGGCCATCCTGGGGTCGATGCCAGGACGCCCAAGTGCCTTGCGCTTCTCAGCCTCATTATAGGCTTGCACACATCTGTCAGCCAGAGTCTTCATGCGCTCACGCGAACCCTGAGCTTCTGCACGCTTCTTCACAAAGGCTTCCTTGAGCTCGTGCATCATTGTCTTGAAGTTCTTCACTTCTTGCACGCTGAGCTTGGCCATATGCTTCTTGAACTGAGCCTTTTCATAGTCAATTTCTGCTTCAGTTCAACAATGCGCTGGGCAATAGCAAGTTCTGAAGCAATGGCGCCTTGGAAGGCGACACTGAGGCCAATGGGTAGCTGCAGATCTTCAAAGCTGATGTTTGGCGTGTCAAACCACTCGTCAATGAAGTTGTGGATGATGGCGACATCAAAGAGAGGCAGATCATTGAAGATTTCTGCTTCTTCTTTGCTCTTGATGAGCTTCTCAAGAGCGTCATCTGCCAGATCTTCATCACTTGACAGATCAATGGCTTCACTGCGCAGGATGGCAGCAGCTGTGAGATCTTTGCCAGTGTGAGACAGAGGCATCTTGGCCTTCTGGTGCCTTGAGACGCATGATAAGTCTTCAGACTGCACGCTGTCTTCAGGAGGTGCGTCGCCAATGGCTTCGCCTTTGAGATTTTTGGTGAAGGGGGCGGCTTTGAAGCTTTTGGCTTCTTCAACTGCTTTGGCTTCGGCACTGCAGGCACTGCAGGCGCTTCATCAGACTCAGTGTCAGCTGCAGGCTCATTCACTGCAGTCCCTTGAACCAAGATGTAGGTGATGAGGCCTTCAAGGTTGGCATACGGACCGATAACATTGGGTTCTGCTTCTCGTGTGCCATCTGCCCTTGGTGCTGAGGGACCAGGGTTGAAGTCTAACCCAAATTTCTTCTTGTTCTGCTTCGCTGAGTTTTGGGCAAACTGGAAGTTGCACTTGAACAGATTGTCGTCACGACACCAGAGTAGTGACGACGGATGTGCATCATCAGGCTGTGGCCCACGGACCATGCATGGATAGAAGCTTTGGGCAATAGCTTCATCTCTGGACTTGGGTTGGAGATTCTTGTATAGGATGTCTCCCCATGATCTTTTGATGGCGCTTTTCTCAGCATACTCTTGGGTTGTGAAGCGGTACTTGAACCATTGTTCTGCCCAATAGCGTCGAATCCATTGGATTCGGGTCTTGCGCTGACCATAATCCTCTTCAGGATCTGTCTTATACATTTCTGCGAGTTCATCAGGCAGATCTCTGGATGTTTCGCCACGACGTTGTCTGCCCCCTTCCTTGCTGCTTTCTCTGAAGCCATAAACTTTAACTTGAAAGGCTTCAAGACGTTCAAAGGCTTCAAAGGCTTTCTCTTGCTGGACCAACAGGAACTGGCTTCAGGAGAATTTATGTGATGCTGTAAGAATTCTGCAAATGAATGCAGACTATGAGAACCAAAGGATTCTCCCACGGACATGTACCTGTGACAGCATTAAGGTGCGAGGGAAGGGGAAGAGCTCATATGCATTCTCAGAAGATTTTGAAGATAAATCAGTTTAGAAGACATTGACCTCATCGTGCGAAGACATTTACTCATAGATAAGAAGTTGGTTCCAGATTTGTACGAATCCACAGATCAGTACAAGTGAGGAATCTAACTACTTTGTGAAGCACAAGTGAATATACTAGGCATGTTATGAGATGCAGTTTGAGGGAGATCTAGTTTGTGTGAACAGAAACTGCTTGTGGTAGAAAGTGACAGATCAATAGGATCAACGGTGCTGTAAAAAGGGAGTTTTATTTACCACACTGAGAACTGCTAGACGGAGCGAGAGATGAGGCCGAGCAGTTCACTCGTCTGTGCCCTAACTTGGCGACGGAGGAGACCTACGGCGACGGCGGAGAGGACGATGTCCGCGGTCGGCATGAAGACGGCGTCGGAGAGGTTGCGGCAGCGAAGCGCTTCGTCGCCGGCGTCGTCGAGAGCTAGCGGTGGCGCTAGGGTTCGTGCGAGGGTGGAAGAAGAGATAGTTACCGCTGTGAGTGTGTATTTATAGGCACAAGGGCGGCACTGTGCTATTACACAGGTGCCCCTGGCGATTCGCATCTGAGGAACGCGTGGCCATTTTGCGGAAGTTTGGGGTTTGTTCCACGTCCCACGCACACCTGGATTGTCGGGTGGTCGTTCCTGCTTCTCCGGATGTTACGTGGAGGAATGAGCATTGAAAACAGACTTTATGGTTGTCTCTATATCTTCTGCTGACAAGGACGCAGTGAAGACATTCGACAGTTTCAATAGAATGCATATGACTTAGAGAGATAGAGTTTGAGATAGAAAGCATAGAGAAGTTGGGGTCCGATCACATTCACTTAGTTCAAAAGATTCAACACGAAGACATAGCTATAAGTGAATGCTGTAGAGGACAGAACACTAGCATATATATATATATATATATATATCTATAATCAACATAGTGAAGATAATCATGAAAATATGTTGAATTCGAAGCCAAACCAAATGTGAAGACATTGCAAGGTAACGCCATGAGAGAAACACTTCAAAATAGAACGTTTGGTGGTGGCGTTACCCACCGTATAGGAAGTATTAGACCTAGACACGGCGCACAATTATCGTGGCGCTCCGAAGTCAAATTCCACATTAATGTATTCACACTTAGAATGTATGTCTTCATTGATTGAAGATATACTTCACTTCGTGTGTTGCACATCTAAGTCATCAATATGCATAAGGGTTAGGATGTGTGCCTGATCACAGGACATTTGAGGATTCCAGGATATTTAGCTCACACCGTAACTTGCAAAACCTCTTCTCATCCAAGGGCTTGGTGAAGATATCTGCCAATTGCTCTTCAGTGTTGACGTGTATGATATCAATGTCTTCCTTCACAACATGATCTCTGGAAAGTGATGACGAATTTCAATGTGCTTTGTCTTCGAATGCTGAACTGGGTTGTTGGCAATCTTGATGGCACTTTCGTTGTCGCAGTAAAGTGGCACTTGCTTCAGATGAATGCCATAGTCCTTGAGTGTTTGCTTCATCCACAGAAGCTGAGCTCAGCAAGATCCAGCAGGAATGTATTCAGATTCAGCAGTGGAGAGAGATACACAGTTCTGCTTCTTTGAAGACCAACATACAAGTGATCGTCCCACAAAGTGACATGTGCCTGATGTAGACTTGCGATCAACTTTGTCACCAGCATAATCAGCGTCCGAGAATCCAACCAAATCAAACTCTGAGCCCTTTGGATACCATAATCCTAGAGTTGGGGTGTGAGCCAAATATCGAAGAATTCGCTTCATAGCTAAGTGATGCGACTCCTTTGGTGCCGCTTGAAATCGAGCACACATGCAAACACTAAGCATAATATCTGGCCTAGATGCACATAGATAAAGTAAAGAACCAATCATGGAGTGGTATACCTTTTGATCGAACTCTTTACCATTGTCGTCGGGACCCAGATGATGTTTGGCTGGCATTGGTGTTGTGAAGCCTTTGCAGTCTTGCATACCGAACTTCTTCAGGCAATCTTTGAGATACTTCTCTTGAGATATGAAGATGCCATTGCGTTGTTCTCATATTTGAAGACCAAGGAAGAACTTCAGCTCCCCCATCATGGACATCTGATATTGCTCTTGCATCATATATCCAAACTCTTCACTGTACTTCTGATTGGTGCAGCCGAAGGTAATGTCATCCACATATATTTGGCACACAAACAGTTCACCATCATATGTCTTCGTGAAAAGAGTGGGATCTAGGGAACCAGGTATAAAGCCTTTGCTCTTCAAGAAGAATTTGAGTGTGTCATACCAGGCCCTAGGGGCTTGTTTGAGGCCATACAGTGCCTTGTTGAGCTTGTATACCATGTCAGGATGTTTTGGATTTTCAAAGCCAGGCGGTTGTGCAACATACACTTCTTCTTCAATCTTGCCATTGAGAAAGGCACTCTTCACATCCATTTGATATAGAAGTATGTGATGATGATTTGCATAGGCCAGCAGTATGCGTATGGCTTCAAGCCTAGCCACAGGAGCAAATGTTTCATCGAAGTCAATGCCTTCCACTTGAGTATATCCTTGAGCAACGAGACGAGCTTTGTTTCTGACAACTTGACCATGCTCATCTTGCTTGTTGCGATATATCCATTTGGTGCCTATTATGTTGTGCTTCCGTGGATCAGGACGCTTAACTAGTTCCCATACATTATTCAGCTCAAACTATTGAAGCTCTTCTTGCATAGCTTGAATCCATTCAGGTTCCATGAAGGCTTCTTCAACTTTCTTGGGTTCTGATATTGAGACGAATGCGAAGTGCCCACAGAAATTTGCTAGCTGAGTTGCCCTTGAACGAGTGAGTGGACCAGGTGCATTGATGCTATCAATTATTCTTTCAATCTGCACTTCATTGGCAACGCGAGGATGTACAGGGCGAAGACTTTGCTCTTGTTGTTCATTGTCGTTGTTGGAAGGAATGTCTTCAGGCTGAGCATTGTCTTCATGTTGATCAGGTGCTGAAATGATAAGTTCTTCTTCTGGATGAGCTTTAGAAGGTATAATTTCTCCAGTTCCCATTAGCTTGATTGATTCACTGGATGGAACTTCATCTAGCACACTTGGCAGCTGCTCTCTTTGTGATCCGTTGGTCTCATCGAACCGCACATCCACTGTTTCAACCACTTTGTAATGAAAGAGATTGAAGACTCTGTAGGAGTGCGAATCCTTTCCATATCCAAGCATAAAACCCTCATGTGCTTTTGGTGCAAATTTTGAGGTGTGATGTGGGTCCTTGATCCAGCACCTTGCACCAAATACTCTGAAGTAACTGACATTTGGCTTTTTACCAGTAAGGAGCTCATAAGATGTCTTGTTTAGTAGCTTGTGAAGATAAACACGATTGATTGTATGGCATGCAGTATCAATGGCTTCGGGCCAGAATTTTCTTGGGGTCTTGTATTCATCTAGCATCGTTCTGGCCATCTCAATTAGTGTTTTGTTCTTGCGTTCGACGACGCCATTCTGCTGAGGCGTGTACGGGGCTGAGAATTCATGTGTGATGCCCAGGGTATCAAGATATGTATCAAGGCCAGTGTTCTTGAATTCAGTGCCATTGTCACTTCTGATGTGCTTTATCTTGGCGCCAAAATTGTTCATAGCTCGATTGGCGAAGCGTCTGAAGACATCCTGCACTTCAGTCTTGTAAAGGATTATGTGCACCCAAGTATATCTAGAATAATCATCAACAATAACGAAGCCATAGAGGCAAGCAGTAGTAGTTAGAGTTGAGTAATGAGTGGGACCGAAAAGATCCATGTGAAGCAGTTCGAAGGGTTGAGTAGTAGTCATGATTGTCTTTGAGGGATGTTTGGCCCTCGTCATTTTCCCTGCTTCACAGGCACCGCATAAGTGGTCTTTCTTGAACTTGACGCCCTCGATGCCTACGACATGCTTCTTCTTCGCAAGGGTGTGGAGGTTCCTCATGCCAGCATGTCCAAGCCTCCGATGCCATAGCCAGCATTCTGAAGCCTTTGCTAGAAGACATACTGCAAGCTGTGGTCCTGCTGAGAAATCTACCACGTACAAATCATCTTTCCGATACCCTTCAAACACTAGAGACTTGTCAGATTCCATTAGTACAAGGCAACGATATTTTCCAAACATTACGATCATGTTCAAATCGCAAAGCATTGAGACAGACATTAAGTTGAAGCCAAGGGATTCAACAAGCATGACCTTATCCATGTGTTGATCCCTTGAGATTGCAACTCTACCTAGACCCAATACCTTACTTTTACCAGTGTCAGCAAATGTGATGTGGCTCTTGTCGGATGGACGTAAAGTTGAGTCCATAAGAAGACTTCTTTTGCCAGTCATGTGATTCGTACACCCACTGTCAATAATCCATTCTGAAGACCCTGGTGTCGTACCCTACAGTGCAGTTAGGGGGATAGGCTTCACCAAGAGCATTGTGAAGCAAAAACATTTGACGAACCAGTGGGTTATGAAAGCTTAGATCCAGGTTAGGACTAATAGGGAGAGTAGCAAGCAATTCAGGTACAAAGTACATAGTAAGACCATTTGGGCATTTGATCTTGCGCCCTACAAGATGTTTAAGGTCCCCAGCAATAGCGTCAGACGATTTTGGTTTTCTGCTGGAGACCTTTCCCTGCAAAAGAGAGTTAAGCCTTCTTAACCACCCACATCTTCAAGGGTGGCTTAGAAGCAATAAGTCTAAGTGCAGCATCTGAGAATTTTGGCTTTGAAGCCTTAGCATACAGTCTTGCAGGTGGACAATAGTACTCATAAGAATAAGCAGAATAGTTTTTGGTCTTATGAACATGGCGGTTTGATGAACTACTCTCATATTCATATGCCTGAGTATGGTTTCCCTGCAAAACATTTGCGTTAGTGCGACTCAGGTGAGTCCTCTGTTTGTATGAGGCCTTTGGACCGTATGAAGCCTTTGGTCTGAGGTTTGTCTTCTTCAAGTGAGGTGTCATGAAGACATTCACAAGAAGATTTTCCAGACACCTTTTCGGAACCCAGATCTTCTTCATAGGCGGTCCATTCCTGCAGTTAGTACCAATGTACCTGGCAAACACTTCACCATTCTGATTCTTAAACAGTATATAGTTTGCATCAAAGGATTCATCAATGATAATGGGGTTAGCACAAGTGAAGCCAGTTAGATTGGATGGATCTGCTGAAGGTTCATTTGCAGCAACCCACATGGTTTTGGGGTACTTCTCAGGTTTCCAGTAAGAGCCATCTGCATTCATTTTCCTTACGAACCCTACACCCTCTTTCCTAGGGTTTCGGTTCAGAATCTGCTTTTTCAGGACATCACATAGCGTCTGATGCCCTTTAAGGCTTTTGTACATCCCTGTTTCAAGCAATGTCTTCAACCTAGCATTCTCATCAGCAATAGCGGTGGTATCCTCAACAGAGGGGTTAGTTACCGCACCAACAGTTGAAGATATTGCAACAGCAGTAGCAGTAGAACATTCAGCAACGGAAGTAGCATTATCACGCTCAATGCATTTAAGACATGGTGGTTCAAATCCTTCCTGAGCGGGACTGATCTGTTTGGCGCGAAGTGACTCGTTTTCCATTTGAAGATCTTCATGAACCGCTCTCAATTTCTCAAGATCTTGCTTCCTTTGAAGATAATCATAGGAAAGCTTTTCATGAGTTGTTGAGAGAGTTTCATGACGATTTTCAAGTTCCTGATACTTAACGTGAAGATTTTTTATGTCTTCAATTAAGGATTCAAATCGAGTCATTTCAGCACCCAACAGATCATCGCTTCTGTCTATCAGTTTTTGAATATGTTCCATACCTTTCTGTTGTTCAGTTGCAATTTTAGCAAGTGTTTTGTAGCTAGGTTTTGAAACACAATCAGAGTCATCGTCACTAGATGTTTTATAGTGATTAGTGCGTGTGTTTACCTTGGCACTGCGTGCCATGAAGCAGTAGGTGGAAGTGGAGCAGTCCTTGTCATTTGCATCGGTGTCGGTGATGAAGTCATTGTCTTCAGTGTTGAAGATGGACTTGGCAACGTATGTTGTAGCCAAACTTGCGACGCCTGAGTCGGATTCCTCTTCAGACTCCACCTCCGCCTCCTCAGAAGCAGACTCCTCTTCTGAATCCATTTCATTGCCAACAAACACACGTGCCTTGCCAGATGGCTCTTCTTATGTGATGAAGACTTTGAGGAAGACTTGGAAGAAGACTTTGAGTATTTCTTCTTCTTCTTCTTGTCGTCAGAATCATATTCCTTGCTTTCTTCTTATTTTTGTTCTCATTGTCCCACTGTGGACACTCAGAGATGAAGTGGCCAAGTTTCTTGCACTAGTGACATGTTTTCTTCTTGTAGTCATGAGCAGGAGCTTCATCATTCCTTGAACTTGATCGGGAAGACTTTCTGAAACCTTTCTTCTTCGTGAATTTTTGGAACTTCTTGACAAGCATAGCAAGTTCCCTTCCAATCTCTTCAGGATCATCAGAACTGCTATCAGATTCTTCTTCAGATGAGGAGACAGCTTTTGCCTTCAAGGCACGAGTTCGCCCATAGTTTGGACCGTAGATATCTCTTTTCTCCGAAAGCTGAAACTCATGTGTGTTGAGCCTCTCAAGTATGTCAGACGGATCGAGTGTCTTGAAATCAGGACGTTCTTGGATCATCAGGGCCAGGATGTCAAACGAACTATCAAGAGATCTCAACAGCGTCTTGACGACTTCGTGTTTGGTAATCTCAGTGGTGCCGAGGGCTCGAAGCTCATTTGTGATGTCAGTGAGTCGGTCAAATGTGTGCTGGACATTCTCATTGTCATTTCGCTTGATTAAAGTGTGTTATATCGACTAGAGGGGGGGTGAATAGGCGATTTTTATGAAAGTCTTCAAAAGTGAGAGTTATGAAGACAAACAGTGAAGATTATGCCTATTACTATACAGCGGAAGTTAGATTACACTAGGCAAGCCATGGTCAAGTATTCAATAAAGTGAAAGCGCAGTGACAAAAGCTTCAGTGTAATAAGGATCAGGTAGGAAGAAGTTATGAAGCCAAACAAATCATACATTCATGTTGTGAAGACAAAAGATAAAGCAAGCATGCAATGGCTTCACAATGAATAACTGTAAGTGAGAGGAAGTGAAGATGAAACCAGCGATGCGTTGAAGACAATGATTTGTTTGACCAGTTCCAGTTGCTGTGACAACTGTACGTCTGGTTGGAGCGGCTAGGTATTTAAACCAAAGGACACACAGTCCCGGACACCCAGTCAAGGACACTTAGTCCAAGACACCCAGTCCTCACCGTTTTCTCCTTGAGCTAAGGTCACACAGACCTCGCCCAATCACTCAGGTAAGTCTTCAAGGTAGACTCCCAAACCTTCACAGACTTCGTTCACTGGCAATCCACAATTTCTCTTGGATGCTCTGAACGCGACGCCTAACCGTCTGGAGGATGCACAGTCCTCAAGTGTAATAAGTCTTCAGATCACACAGACACGAAGACTTAAGTGATGCCCAATTTGCTCTGGCTCTGGGTGGTTAGGGCTTTTCTCCTCACTGGGAATTTTTCTTTCAAAGGCTTCGAGGTGGGTTGCTCTTAAACGACAAAAGCCGTGCACTGAAATCTGAGCAGCCAACCGTTTATGGTTGTGGGGGGTGAACTATTTATAGCCACTTGGCAACCTGACCTGATCTGTCCGAAATGACCCTGGGTCACTAAGGAACTTACATGTGTACCAACGGTCGAATTTTGAACTCACACGACAACTTTACTTGGGCTACAAGTAAAGCTGGCTTGTCTGACTCTGGACAAGATTTTCTCTCAAAGTCTTCGCTCGAAGACATAGGATTTGAATTAGGCATCACTTCAGTCATTCTGACTGGTTCTCTTTGACCCCACTTAACAGTACGGTGGTTCCTATGACACAACATGAATGAAATAAAACTACGAAGGATCTAGGTCTTCGAGTTCCAAAAACTTCATAGGGAGTCTTCTCCTGTCATTGTCTTCAATATGAATATCTTCATAAACCACCATTGTCTTCAATGTCTTCGTACATTTTTAGGGGTCATCTCTGGTAGTGAAACCGAATCAATGAGGGACTTCTACCTGTGTTTTCCTGCAATTCTCACAAACACATTAGTCCCTCAACTAGGTTTGTCATCAATACTCCAAAACCAACTAGGGGTGGCACTAGATGCACTTACACTTGAAGCGGTTGAAGAGGTTGCGAAGGACACTGATTCTCTGATCTCTCTGGGTTGAGATGCCTTCATTGACCTTGAAGAGCCAGTCCCAGACCAGCTTGGATGTCTTCAAAGCACTCACACGGCCATACTATCCTTTGGTCAGATGACCACAGATGATGTTCTTGGCAGTAGAGTCCAGTTGAACGAATTTCTTGACATCAGCAGCAGTGACACCTTCTCCAGCCTTGGGAACGCCATTCTCGACGACATACCATAGGTCGACGTCAATGGCTTCAAGATGCATACGCATCTTATTCTTCCAGTAGGGATATTCAGTTCCATCGAAGATGGGGCACGCAGCGGAGACTTTAATTATCCCTACAGTCGACATAGCTAAAACTCCAGGTGGTTAAACCGAATCACACAGAACAAGGGAGCACCTTCCTCTGATACCAATTGAAAGTGCGTTATATCGACTAGAGGGGGGGTGAATTGGCGATATTTATGCAAGTCTTCAAAACGTGGAAGTTATGAAGACAAACAGCAGAGATATGCCTATTACTATGCAGCGGAAGGTAGACTACACTAGGCAAGCCATGGTCAAGTATCAACAGAGTGAAAGCACAGTGACAAATAGCTGCAGTGTAATAAGGATCAGGTAGGAAGATGTTATGAAGCCAAACAGATCATACACTCACGTTGTGAAGACAAAAGATAGAACAGACATGCAATGACTTCACAATGAGTAATCAGTAAGTAAAAGGAAGTGAAGCTGAAACCAGTGACTCGTTGAAGACAATGATGTGTTGGACCAGTTCCAGTTGTTGTGACAACTGTACGTCTGGTTGGAGCGGCTAGGTATTTAAACCTTAGGACACACAGTCCCGGACACCCAGTCCTGAACACGCAGCTCAGGACACCAAGTCCTCACCGTATTCTCCTTGAGCTAAGGTCACATAGTCCTCGCCCAATCACTCTGGTAAGTCTTCAAGATAGACTCCCAAACCTTCACAGACTTCGTTCACTGGCAATCCACAATGTCTCTTGGATGCTCTGAACGTGACGCCTAACCGTCTAGAGGATGCACAGTCCTCAAGTGTAATAAGTCTTCAGATCACACAGACAAGAAGACTTAAGTGATGCCCAATTCTCTCTGGCTCTGGTGGTTAGGGCTTTATCCTCGCAAGGAATTCTCTCTCAAAGGCTTCGAGGTGGGTTGCTCTCAAACGACAAAAGCCGTACTCTCAATCTGAGCAGCCAACCGTTTATGGTTGTAGGGGGTGGGCTATTTATAGCCACTTGGCAACCCGACCTGGTTTGTCCAAAATGACCCTGGGTCACTAAGGAACTGACACGTGTCCCAACGGTCAGATTTCAAACTCACATGGCAACTTTACTTGGGCTACAAGCAAAGCTGACTTGTCCGGCTCTGGACAAGATTCGCTCTCATTGTCTTCACTCAAAGACATAGGTTTTTGGTTTAGGCATCACTTCAGTCATTCTGACTGGTTCTCTTAGACCCCACTTAACAGTACGGTGGTTCCTATGACTCAACACAAAAGAAAAAGAACTACGAAAGATCTAAGTCTTCGAGCTCCATAGGCTTCATATCGTGTCTTCTCTTGTCATAGTCTTCAATGTGAATATCTTCATATACCACCTTTGACTTCAATGTCTTCATACATTTTTAGGGGTCATCTCTGGTAGTAAAACCGAATCAATGAGGGACTTCTACCTGTGTTATCCTGCAATTCTCACAAACACATTAGTCCCTCAACTAGGTTTGGCGTCAATACTCCAAAACCAACTAGGGCTGGCACTAGATGCACTTACAGGGGCCACTTGGAATGTAATTTCTTCGGACCTGTAATTGTCCAGCGTGCCGAATACCACATCTAGTGTGATTTTCCCAGCACAGCGTGCTTCCCGACTGGGGATAATTCCTCTAAAGGTTGTGCTACTTTGCTCGATGCGGTTCCAGTCTATTTCCATCTTTTGAAGAGTTTCCTCATAGATGAGGTTTAGTCCGCTACCGCCATCCATGAGTACTTTGGTGAGTCGAAAGTCGTCCATGATTGGACTGAGGACCAGTGCGGCTGGTGCTCGGGCTGTTCGGAATTTGGGTTCGTCACTGGCATTGAAGGTAATAGCCATGTCACTCCATGGATTTGTTGCTGCTACGTGGCAAGATTTCGGCCATGCTGCGGAGTGTTCGCTTGCGCCTATTATTTGACGCAAAGGTCTCGAACACTGTTAACACCGTATTGTTATCCACTGGGTGGTGCTCTGTGGTATGTGGGATAAGAAGATCCTCACCACTTTTGGCCACCTGTCGGAGTATCCAACATGCTCTAAGGATGTGCGTTGGTATTATATCTGCCGTGCTATGAATTTTGCAGGGTCCATTGAGCCATCCCTCCAGTACGGTTCCTTGCCCTGTAGAGGGTTTTTGCTTTTTGGTAGTTAACCTGGGTGTATTGTGATAATGCACCCTTTTATTTCGGACTGGGTTTGTGTTCAGGGCCGGATAATCCCAAAAGTTTGTTTCGGTTTTCCAGGCACTTTCCATCACACAGTACTTTCATACTATGGACGCCAAGTCAGCGAAGCGTGTTATCTCACGGCGATTTATGGCGTTAAGGATTCCCTTGTCCATGCAATTATTGCAGAAAAATAAGATTGTGTCTTCCTCGCGACAGTCCTTAACCTTGTTCATCGCAAGGAGGAATCTGGCCCAGTAATGATGTACTGTTTCCTGGGGCTCTTGCCTAATATGGGAAAGGTCGC